>NC_142011.1:203591754-203662253 GCF_049901735.1 Notechis scutatus
ATTAATATCAGATATATAATGCGGGTTCCAGACTGATGAGCTGTATTCAAGTATTGGTCTAGCAAATGTTTAATATGCTGTAGTTAGTAGTGTGATATTACCAAAGAAAAAGCTACGTAGGATTAGGTTAACAACTCTTAATGTCTTTTTGGCTATGTAGTTACAGTGGGCTCTAGCACTTAATGTGATAATTGGTGCATTCAGTCTTTATCTGGTAGCATAAATTTTTGTATCGGCTTTTGAAGTTGGCAATGTGACCAGATTTTTTTTCTCCAAAGTGATTTCTTTTTGGATTGAAGCTTCCTTATTGTTATGGGTAATTTGTTTTTTCTGGTTTTGGGAGCTGTTATTGGTACATATAGTTTGATGACTCTTTTGACTTCAAGTAAAAATATGTTGCAATGGTCTTCAACAGTATTGCATCCAGTGAATAAAAATTGCCAATCAAGAGATGAAGAGATCATTGTTTATATGATCATAGTTGCCTTTTTTGAAGTTACAATTGGGGATCCCGTCATTATGTTGATTTTTGTGTGGACGTATGTTGAGACAAAAGTCAATCATGTTGTGGTCACTGTTGGAAAAGGGTTCTTTAATTTGGATTCCGTAAATTGAATTCAAACTATTGCAGAAGATGAGGTTGAGGCAGTTGTTAAGTCTAGTATTGTTGGTTACTAGTTGTTCCAGTCCCAGATTTGTTACAGCATTGTAGAAGGTTGCATGTATGGGTTCAGTTTTACATTCGTTTAGGGGTCCAGTTAATATAAGGTAGATTGAAGTCACCAAGAAAGATAAAAGCATGTGGGCAGGATGTTGCCTATGTTAGTAGTGAATTTAACTTGTTTACATGTTCGATGTCATAATCAGGTGCTCTGTAACATAATAAGAATCGAAATGTGATATTTAAGGACAGTTCACAGATGATGGTCTCAGGAAAAGCAAGCTCTGGGTAACTTGGATGTTTTTTAGATGTAGGGACTTTTTATAGAAGATAGCAACACCACCTCCTCTATGGATTTCGTGATCTGATCAGTAAACATGATAGTCTCTTACTGTGGTGATGGAGTCAGGGAGAGATGCATTGAGCCATGTTTCACAGACAAATATGATGTCAAATTTAGCTGTATTTAGTAAGAGGAGAAATTCAGGTATTTCATTTACAAGGCTTCTTGCATTGAGTAGCTTGCATTTAAAGCCATTTGTAGTTGGAATTGAGGTAGTTAGGGGCGTGCGTGCCTAGTTTTAAGTGATGGTGGGTTGGAGGAGGTAGGGTTGGATGCAGAGTTGTGGGTTGTGTGACTGACTTTTGATACAATCAGCATGGTAGTCAATGTATAGGTCCTTCTCTCCATTGTCTAGATGTCTTTTGAGTTCTGTACAGAGTTCACGGGAGTAGATTCTTTGCAGTATTGATAAGTCTGGTCTTGAACAAAGTTTTTTATGGTTGGGATTGTATTTTGCAATGGTGTTTATTGTATGAATGTGTGTGTATGTGTTTGTGTGTCTATGTATTTCTCTGACAAGGACTGATTCTCCTTTTCTTTCTTTTTTGATATTAGGGATCAACAGGAGCATTTCTGGATTGTTGAAATAACTGGAAAGATCAATATTCTTTTCAATGCTACTACAATTCCTCCAAATATTTCTAAAATACCAGAAACTTTTTCTTTTTCTTATGATCAACTGTCTGATAATGTAACACGAAATGTTCTCAGTGGATTCTTTGTCTTTATTTCCATTTTGGGCCTGGTGGGAAATGGAATGACAATTTATCTCCTGGCCTATTGTATTAAGAGGAATCCTTTCACCACTTTCATCCTGAATCTCTCCATTGCTGATTTTGGGGTCCTCACATCCCTCATTACTGCAACCATATTTGTGAAAGTGTTTACTGTGAGTCACAGAACATACGTTAGCGATATCTTTTTCTTCTTACTTTTTGAGCTCTACTGCTTCACCTATTCTGCCAGCCAGTTTCTGCTGATGGCCATCAGCCTGGACAGGTGTGTGGCTGTCCTCTTCCCACTCTGGCATCGCTGCCATCGTCCGCCATATTTATCCACTCTTGTTTGTAGCCTCATCTGGATCCTGTCCTTCCTGCTCTCTGCAGTGCACTTCATTCTCCACCAAACCAGGGCCTTTGGAAGTTCACCTGTGCTTTACCAGCTGATTGTGAATGGTTTACTTTGTACACCTCTCATGGTTGTGTCCACTGTGACTCTCTTGATTCATATGAGATCTAAATCTCAACGCAATCAAAGGAAACTTCTCATCACTATCTCTCTGGCTCTCCTTTTCTTCCTCCTGCTTTCTCTCCCAATGAATGTCTTTTATGTCATTGAATATTTTGATACCCCTAATCTCCTCCTCATGACCATTGGGCTAGGATGTACCACTCTCAACAGCAGCATCAACCCACTCCTTTATTACTTAGTGGGGAGGAAGAAGAAAGGAAAGGATAAGCACAGAGCATCTTACAAGGTTGCTCTGCAAAGAGTTTTCAAGGATGAGAAGGGAAGCTCGGAGCAGCAGGAAACCATGAAGGAAGACCAGTTATGAAGACTCATAAATATTGCATATACATAATATATATATAATATAATATATACTTAATATTGCATATTAAGCTACAATTTTATTTGACACATCATAGATGCTTTCCTTAAGAACATACAGATGTGATACAATTTACTGAGCAAAGTACTTAAGAACAAAACTATGTAAACCGGAAGTATTGCTGTGCCCATAATTTTCAATCCAAAGAAGCTGTTTAGCACAAAATGTGACATTTTTTTATCTTGAAAAATTTCAGACATGGTATCATTCAATTATATTTTATCACAAGTTTATTATTAATAATCATTAATTAGTGGGTTTCTTTTTTGACAAAACATATGTAGCTTCTGTAATAGTAAGCTTTCTCTCCTGGCACTCTTTTACAATGATTTCAAATACTTTACTAGTTGGCACAAACCTCACCTGGCAGAGTTCGGGAACAGAAGAACCTTAATAGTCTTTCCTTCTCTTCAGGGTTTGTATTCTTTTTTTTTTGAAACAAATTTTATTAATTTTACAGACAAACAAAGCATCATTAGACATTAAAGACATTAAACCTCTTTCCATTATAAATTTTTACAAGGCAGATAAAACATTGTTGTATACAATATAATTCTAATATATCCCATTTCCACTTCAATATTTTTTTAGCAGATTTCTCATTATTTCTCTTTGCTCTTATTCAATTACATTTCTTCTATATTTATCCATTTTATACTCATCATATTCATATTTCCCTCTGCCTTGTTTACAAATATTCCTCTCGCTTTCTCCCAAGGTTTTATTAAATCTCAATCAAACATACAGACACAAAACACAAAAACATAAAACTTCTTTTTAAAAAGTAGCTTGGCCCCGGATTACCTCTCTTTATATGGACTTCAATTAGATTCATGTTCAGCTTATATGCCATTACCTATCTTATTACCCTTCTATATCTTCATTATAACTTCTCCCGCTTTCCACTCTTCTTAATTCTATTTTATTTATTTCATCTTAATTTAAATCATTATATTTATATCTTTTGTCCATTCTTTTCCAATTATCCATTTATCTCATTCATATTAGAAAAAAAATATTTCTCCTGAAATCACTAATCGATGTATGATGCCTTTCCATCGCTCCCTAAATTAACATTTAAGGTAACACCTAATTCCCTATCTAATTCTGCTTAGTACATTCTACTTACTAAAATAGTAAATCCATAAAGTAATTAAATATATAATTAAACATTAAATCTCATAGCATTCCAATTATCTATTTCAAAAACAAATACCATAATAATAAGTTCATACAAACATCCACACAATAGTCAATTAAACTCTATACTTAAACTAAATATTTTAAACATTCCTTTTAATATTTTATTAAATCTTAAAATCTATCATTATTAAACCTTTAATGTTTTAATCTTTACTTAAGCCTTATTAAATTCTAATTTTCTATTTCTAATACAAATACTACAATACTATCATGTACCTTGCAGAAACATTTTGGAACAAAGTTATGCATTACCCATTATCCCTAAAAAGATTTCTTTTCCACATCTTGTTTCATACCTTTGTGGCTTTCCCCCCTTCTTCCTTCCTATCTTGTCCCATCTGGTCTTTTTACCCCCTTCGCCCCCCTCTGTTGTATTTCTCTTTTCTTTTGCTTTCTAACATTGTATTGGTTTTGCATCTTATTTTTCTCTTTCTTGGATGTTTTTAAGTCTTATGTCCTTTTTCCTTCCTCTCTTTTTCCTTCCTTTCTTGATCAACTTTGTAGACTCATTAAAGATGGCTTCTTCTTCTTCTTCTTCTTCTTCTTCTTCTTCTTCTTCTTCTTCTTCTTCTTCTTCTTCTTCTTCTTCTTCTTCTTCTTCCTCCTCCTCCTCCTCCTCCTCCTCCTCCTCCTCCTCCATTAATTGTTGTGTTTGTTGATAAGTGGCAAGTGCCATTTCTAAAAAGCAAAAAATTTCTCTCACGCCGTCTTTACCTTCTTTTTAATTTTACCATATTCCTCTCTCAGTTCATCAACAGATAAAGCCATTATAAACCTTTTCTTCTTCTTTTTCTTCTTCTTCTTCTTAAAACAACCAAGATAATTCAAAGCTTGAAACAATTCCCCAAAATCCCAAAGTCATCAAACAATCCAAACAGAACACAAAGTTCTTCACACTTTTTCTTCCTGGGGTAATATCAATTGCAAGGGAAAAAAAACCCAATCTGTATTTTAAAGTCTTATTACAATTAACTTCCAATCTCAAAATCTTCCAGGCATCTCCTCCAACAAAATCTTAATGAAAATTTTCCTTTTGTCCTCTCCCTTCCCACTTATAACAGAAAGCTTTAAATTTTTACCTTCTGTAAAATAGCAGGATTTTCAATATCCATTTGTTAAATCCATGTGGAAGGAGAGTAAACTTTCTCTTTAAACACTTTCACTCGCCGCTTGTAAATCTCTTCTGGAAACAAAGTATCTTTCAAAAAATCAGAATTTTCAGGATGTTACTTGTATCTTCTAGTCCCAGTTCAGCCAAAAACTTTCGCTTCAAAACTTTCTCCTTCTTCCTCCAGCACAATCTTGTCCAGCTGTCAGCTTCTTTGTGGCGGCCATTGCTGACCGCCGCTCCACCGCCTTGAGAAAGAGGGTTAAGCCGGGTGGGGAAGGGGTCTGCGAAAACCCCAACCCCTGTCCGGATCCTTTTATCTTCGGCTGCCTCTTCGTGGCAGCCTTAGCCTCAGATCCGTGGATCGGAGGCACCAAAAGCGCTAAGCGCGGCAGGGATCGCGCAGGATGCAAATCCCTGCGCTTCTATGAAGCAAACAAACCGGAAGTCTCAGGGTTTGTATTCTTAATGTTGTATGGCTATTTTTGGAATAGAAGGTTTTTTTTAAGGATGTGATGTGAGGGTGTGGGTATTTGGAAAGATAGACATGATAGTGGTAGAGATAGACATACAGACATATCAATGTAGCTGTACTGTAGATACTGTAGTGAGATATAGATGATAGCTTTTCAAAATATTTTTGCACTTTATGTATTTTATATTTTTCCAGCTTTTGTTTGCATTCTAGCCTTTTTATTCTGGTCTATGACCAAAATAAACATTTAATTTGATTTGTGTTATGGAATTGGAGGGGAGGCCTCTTTCTTAAGGAGCTAAAAGGCAAATCAGCCTTCTCTGTAAAATCTGCATGGGATTTATCTGATAGATATGCAGTGTGTGCTTTAGTCTAACAAGATCCCCCTCTGTATGCAAACAGCAATTAAATAAACTATTCTAAGCAAATTGTTGTATTGTTCTTGATTTCCTGCGCTTGACCTCTTGATAGTTATGCCCTGCAGCTGCATCGTGGATTATATTATTTTGGGAAGTCTGCGGGAAGAAGGAAAGGCTGCCAGCTTGGAAACAGCTCTTAGTGCTGAAGGTCATCTGGGTGGTACCTGGGGCTGCCACCATCAGTGTCACTGTGCAAGAGCATAGATGGAAATGAGATGGGTGGGAGGAATGATTCTTACCTGGGACCCCATCCATTTAACAACTTGAGTGATCACTTAACAACTGAAACTGGAAGTGCTAGGATTCATGTTGTTGAACAAGGAATCACAAGGTGCCTGATTTAATTATAACAATGACTTATGACTGCAATTCTAGGTTCAAATATGATCCTTAAGTCAAGGACTACCCGTAATATGTTGTATTATTTATATTTCATCACTAACCAATCACTATTGATGAGCATAAAATGTTTTTTCCTCCTTTCTTAGTTTGTATTATTTTTAACTGTTTTTAAACAGGATTAAATAACATTTTGCTATGAAATGTAAAGGTTTTATTTGAAAAAAGTTGGGATATACAAAATGCATATTTTGGAGGATTGCAATAGACCTGTTTTAATTAGGTTGCACCAAATGACTGAGACTTACTGGATAATGTTTGATTTATAAAATCCGCAAGGTCTACTTTTGATTCATAGGGTAAGTTGTTAACTACTCTCTTGGCGTCAAGCAGTATTATTAACAAAGTGCATTATAATGCAGACACCACCATCAAGCAACATTTTTCCATGGTGTAAAGCTTTCATTCCGGTTCAGAATCACACAGTGATATATACACTGTGGAATCCCTTACTGACGTGTCTGAATTTGGTTGTTGGCTTGCAATCATTTGATTGCTTGATTTTACCTGATGTGACGCAGGGAAAATTTTAGCAAGCCAGCAACCATGCCCAGAGAGTACCAATAACTCCCCATTTCATCCCAGAACGATATAAATATATTTTCTTCTGTATGGACATATATTGTTCTTAACTTAGATTTTGTGAATCTCCATTGAAAGACACAGTTCTCACTAAGATATTAATGGTCATTCTTCAAATTTTAAACTGATACACTTGCTGTTATTAGTTAAAAGTAACTTATTGAACCATTGAATAAATAAATTGCAGAAGAAGAAAAGAAGGTTAGTCAACAAAGTCAACCAAGGAAAGTCAATCAACAAAGGAAAGAAATCTTGTGTGGCTAGTTTCACTTTCAAGAGGAACACACAAAAAGGAACTCAAAATCTAGTCTAAACTCCAGAGAGCCAAGTAAGAGCAACACACCAGCACAGGAGATGAGATAATTGTTTCCAACACAGAAACTGGACAGGTGAGCGCTCTTACTTAACACACACTGCAGGCAGCTCATTTCAGTTAAGGCAGTTGCTCCCTGTTGGGCAAGGAATCCTATTGTGTTTGTTCACTTTGCTCTCTGTGTCAATGTCCCGAGTAATGAATCCAACCAAGCCAGAGAGAAATCGAACTAAGAGGTGAAGGGCAAAGAAATCTCAGTGTTTCCTTATAAATATTGGAAACAGGGGGGCGGTAGCCATACAGGTCCCATTATATCTTGCATGGCTGAGAGCTGGCCAGAATCTCATAAAACCCCTAAACATCGTTGTTAGAATGGAGCAGCAAAAATACAGGTAATCCTTGCCTTACGACCACAATTGAGCCCAGTTTTTTTGTTGCTAAGTGAAACATGTATTAAGTGAACTTTGCCCCATTTTACCACATTTTTTGTCTGTCGCAGTTGTTAAGTGAATTCAGTAACTCTGAGACTTTCGGCTTCCTCAAAGAATGGCTTTATGGAATATGCCGCATGTTTGAAATGCAAAACCAACTCTGGTTAGTTCCCGCGCTTTCAGTACAATAAAAGAATAGACAGCTCCCTCCCTCCTTGTCACAGGTCACATTGTCCAATTAGGTGTTCTGACTTCTCCTTGGTAGCCTCTTCCAGCCTACCCCGGCACCTGCTGGGATGACCTTGGTTCCCACGGGATAATAGGTTGTTGATGTCTGGTCTGACATTCCAGAGGTCCCTTCTCCCTCCCCCCAAAGTGTTTAAAGCTGAGAAATGGAGAAAATGGCTGTGACAGGCCCAATTGTTTCAAAGTTCACACTCTGCTCTAATCCCTAAGGCCTAGGGTTTGAATGACCTATTTCACTATCTGATTATTGAAGCTGTTCTGATAATGCCTATTTTTGATAAGCTTCTCATGATTTCTGCTTCGGTGCGTCTTGGTGTTGGAATTCTCCTGGTTCATCTGGTACAGTTTTCCTCAGAGTCAGAATCTGGTCTAAGGCAGTGATTTCTAAAACTTATACACAAGAATCTAGTCAGGTAAAGTTCAAATCTGAATCAGAGTTAGATAAGCATCAATGGAATTCAATGTGGGCTATATTTGGAAATTTGTGGGGACATAACAACTGTAGCCTGATGATTTACTTAACAAATTGTAACAACTTACTACATATTGACTTTACAGCAGTTAACACTGAAACAGCACTACATAATGTAAAACCATCCCTATCTATTGGTCCTGATGGATTATGTGCCTACTTTTTGAAAAAGCTTGCCACTGCCCTAGCCGAACCTCTAAGCACAATCTATGAGGTATCTTTCAGAACCAGCTCTCTGCCTGACGTATAGTCATTAGCCACGGTCATACCTATTTTTAAAAAGGGAGATCCTAGTCTAGTAGAAAATTACAGACCAATCTCACTGTGTTGCGTCACCCGTAAAGTCATGGAATCAATTATAAACCAATCCATCACCCTACACTTAGAAACAAACAATCTACTTTCTAACAAGCTGTTTGGTTTCAGGAAAAATTGTCCTGTAATCTGCAACTCCTACACTGCAGAAACATTTGGACCACACATCTGGACCAAGGTAAAGCAATAGATGCAATTTACATAGACTTCTGCAAAGCCTTTGATTCAATGGTGCATAACAAACTGCTGCTGAAACTTAGTTCTTATGGCATCTCCAGACCACTGCACAAGTGAATAGACATGTTCCTGTCAAACAGGCCACAAAAGGTCAAAATAGGAAAGGCCCCCATCAAATCCAGCACCAGTTAATAATAGTGTCCCCCAAGGCAGTGTCTTAGGACCCCCACTCTTTCTGCTTTACATCAATGACCTATGTGACAACAATAAAAGCAGGTGCATCCTCTTTGCTGATGACGTAAAATTATTCAACACCACCAACGATACTGCTGCCCTACAGCGAGATCTTGACTATGTGTCAGTACGGTCACCTAATTGGCAACTCCAAATGTCAACTAACAAGTGTTCTGCCGTACACATTGGCAAAAAAAATCAGAACAACGAATGCAAGTTAGGTGGAAGCGATCTCGTAGATGTCCCTTCTCTGTCAAGGACTTAGGAATACTTATCTCAAACGATCTAAGCCCCAGAGCTCACTGTGATAGCATTAACAAAAAGGCCTTAAGAATTGTTAACCTTATTTTGTGATGCTTCTTCTCCAGGAACATTGAATTTCTAACTGAGGCATACAAAAACTTTGCCAGACCAATTCTCAAATATAGTTTGTCCACCTGATTCCCACACTGTATATCGGACATTAACACAATTGAGTGGATTCAGAGGTATTTCTCAAGAAAAGTACTCCACTCTTCCACTCACACTACAATTCCCTATGTCTCCGGGCTCGAAATTCTGGGCCTGGTCAATCTGGAACTGCTCTGCCAGCGGTCCAATCTAAGCCTAGCTCACAAAATTGCCTGCTATAACATCTTGCCTGTCAACAACTTTTTCAGCTTCAATCACAATAACACATGGGCAAACAATCGATACAAACTCAAGGTAAACCGCTCCAAACTCGATTGCAGAAAATATGACTTCAACTACAGAGTGGTCAATGCCTGGAATGACCTACCAGACTCCACTGTTACAGCCTCAACCCCTCACAGCTTCAGCCTCAAACTGTCTACTATGGATCTCACCCATTCTTAAGAGGTCCTTAAAGGGGGCATGCATAAGTGCACCAGCGTGCCTAAATTAAATAAATAAACTCCACCACCCACCCCCAGTTTTGCCTCCTCTTCTCCTACACTTTAATGGATTTTAAAATTTATCCATTATGTTTAATGGAATAAGGGAAAGGTATCATGGATTTATTATATCTGGTGGGATGTGCATTATTGCAGGAGGGAAAGAATCTTTGCTTGGCCAAGAATCCTTGGAATGAAGGAAGATGGCCAGATTAACACCCCCCCAAACCCTTTCACAGAGTATAGCTAATAGTTATGCATATTGTGCTCTAGTCTCGTGAAATTCCTATCAATGAATGAGCAACAATGAAGAAACTGCTCTGAGTATGTCATTTTTGGATCCTTGATCCTGACACCACATTTTTAAGATGTCAAAGGTAAGTAGAAAGAAAGAGACACACCAGTATCTTCACCATAAGGCCTAAAGACCTATTGCTCCTTTCATGAATCTTCTTCCAGCCATAAAAAAAGTCCTGCAAGATTTTGACTCTTTGTTGAACCAATCAGAACAATAACTGCATTTCGTCAAAAATGTACATGAAACCACAACATTTGCACCCAAGACAAAATGGTGGAAGCTTGCACTGTTTCCTGGAGTCATTTACTTAACAAGCTACTCAGAGTCACCTTAACAGTGATATGAGCAGCATATAAACTTAATAAATAGTAAAAGGAAATTGCTGTCACACTTAATAATTGATACCATAAGATGTTCCTTTTCTTTAAGGGTCCTGGATTTCAAGAGTTTAATATCCACAATAGACTCCTTCCCTGTCAGCTGCCTTTTGCTTGTTCCTTTTTTCAAAATACTGTATGATTGCATCTTTAACCACTTCTTTTGCATATTGTGTGTAATAACATTTAAAATGCAAAATTCAGAGAAGCATATCGCACAAATCATTTTTATTTTTCTGAGAAAGTTTGCAGCTTGGTCCAGCTCAATTCTCCTTTGGGACTGTACTTGCGTCAAGTGAAGGCCAACAGAATTCACTGAAAGAGATCTCGTCCTTAGATTCTGGAAAAGGTGGTCCCTCTTATTTTTTATTTTATTTATTTATTTTGATTTGTCAATCACTTACAAGATAATAGGTACAAGTATATACATAGTTATGAATACATGAAATGGGTACATATAAGAAAAATAAAGAAACAATAGGACAGGGACGGTAGGCATGTTGGTGCGCTTATGCACGCCCCTACCGACCTCACGGTCTGTATGCACGGATTTGAAATCTTCTAAGCAAGCAAACACTTTTTGCACAATGGAGCAGCAATTTAATTACTCAAAAGGTATGAATATCACAAAAACTACATTATATATAAACTTTCCTTTCCTTTGTGGGTAAACTACTGAGAACGAAAACCTCAAGTGTTCATAATGCTTCGTGAGCTTATTCCAAAACTGAAATTCTATCACTGAATCATGAGTAAGTTCCTGTTGTCCACTTGCTCCTGAGGTTGGGGTTTGCATTGGCATTTTGAAACCAGTCAGTGAGTGCATTCACAAAATGGCTTCCAATGGAATTATTCATAAACTAAGTCTTATGGAGAATTTAAGATATATCAACACACAGATACCTGTTGATTCCTACAGGCCACATCCTCCCAGAATTGTTCTTTGGAAGGACACAAGGTATGAAGTCAACCTCTTTGTTCTTCTTTAATTAGAAAAAAAATTATAAGAGGCCCACAAGCATTTCTGAAAATGAAGAAAAAACAAGCGGGGGAAAATAGTTTTCTTTTTCTTTTCCCTTTTATAATAAATTTTATTAAAGTTTTACAGTTTTAAAAACAAATCATATTTACAATTTTTGCAGTGCGTTGTGGCATTGGCTTCTCCATATTCATTTACACACACACATGCACACACACACACACGTACAACAATTACATTAACATTTTGCATTATCTTTTGTTCATGTTTTCTAACCAAACATACCATTTCTCCCTGACCTCATAGTATTCTTTTTCTTCCTTCTCATTGTAAGTTTATTCATTTCCGCACAATCTATAATTTTTTTTATTAACATATTATCTGTGGGACTACTCTCTGATTTCCAGTTTTGAGCCTACGGATAGTTTCCTTTTCACAATGAATACTTTTAAAAATTGTTTTGAATTAATTATCAGGTTAAATAATTCTTGGGTGGCCTAGAGGATCACAAAGACTGGTTATTGGCTAATGATCCTCTGGACAATGACAGGAAAAAATTCTACCGGGGATTATTTTATGGGTGGATATGACCTTGTAGACGTCCCTCACTCTGTTAAGGACATAGGAGTACTTATCTCAAACGATCTCAGCCCCAGACCTCCCTGTAACAGCATTGCCAAAAAGGCTTTAAGAATTGTTAATCTTATTTTGCAAAGATTCTTCTCTGGCAACATTGAATTGTTATCTAGGACATAAAAAACCTTTGCCAGACCAGTGGTGGTATTCAGCAGGTTCTGACCAGTTCTGGAGAACTGGTAGCAGAAATTTTGAGTAGTATGGAGAACTGG
The DNA here is from genome assembly GCF_049901735.1 of Notechis scutatus. Classification (NCBI taxonomy): domain Eukaryota; kingdom Metazoa; phylum Chordata; class Lepidosauria; order Squamata; family Elapidae; genus Notechis; species Notechis scutatus. The sequence goes on from NC_142011.1 coordinate 203,604,140, forward strand.
CCAATACCACCTCTGACTGGAGAGTTTACAGTATCCTTCCCCGACCACACCCACCAAGTCACGCAGAACCGGTAGTAAAAAAAATTGCTAACCAGGGCGTATAAAATCTTTGCCAGACCAATTCTTGAATACAGCTCGTCCACCTGGAACCCACACTGTATATCAGATCTTAATACAATTGACCAGGTTCAGAGGTATTTCTCGAGAAAAGTACTCCACTCCTCCACTCACAATAGAATTTCCTATGCCTCCAGGCTCGAAATTCTGGGCCTGGACAATCTGGAACTGCGCCGCCTGCAGTCCGATGTAAGCATAGTTCACAAAATTGTCTGCTATAACATCTTGCCTTTCAATGACTTCTTCAGCTTCAATCACAATAATACACTGGCAAACAACTGATACAAACTCAAGGTAAATCGCTCCAAATTCAGTTGCAGAAAATAGGACTTCAGCAACAGAGTGGTCAATGCCTGGAACGCTCTACCAGATTCCATTGTAACAGCCTCAACCCCTAACAGCTTCAACCTCAAACTGTCTACCATGGACCTCACCCCATTCTTAAGAGGTCCTTAAAGGGCGCGTGCATAAGTGCACGAGCGTGCCTACTGTCCCTGTCTTACTGTCCCCATTTATCTGTATTTACTTCCTTTGTTCCTGTTTATGTTCATACTTATACTTCTTATCTTGTACATGTTTGATAAACAAATAAAATAAATAAATAATATGTATTTCATTTAAAACAATACTGGATACACCAAATGCATATTTTGGAGGATTGCAATAGGCCTCTTTTGACTAGATTGCACCAAATTATTAAGAGTTAGTGAATAAAAGCCAGAGGTGGTATTCAGCAGGTTCTGACCAGTTCTGGAGAACAGGTAGTGGAAATTTTGAGTAGTTTGGAGAACTGGCAAATACCACCTTTGACTAGAGATTTTACAGTATCCTTCCCCAGCTATGCCCACTAAGGCACACCCACAGAATCAGTACTAAAAAAAATTGAATCCCACCAATAATAAATTTATGCCACCAGATAAAGACTGAATGCACCAATTATCACATTAAACAAGAGGAAAACCTTCTATGCACCAATTCCACCCGCACTTTCTACAATTTTGTAAACAACAAACTAAAAGACTCAAGGTCCATCCCACCCCTGATAGGACCTAATGGTAAAGACTGCAACGATGACACAATTAAAGTCAACTTCTTTAACACATTCTTTGGCTCAGTATTTGTAAACAGCAATAGATCATGCCCAGTATTTCCTAGTCAAACCACAGAAGACTACAATGATCTAATACATATCGATTTTACAGAAGACAATGTTGAAAAAGCACTACTCAATCTAAAACCATCTCTATCTATTGGACCAGACGGAATATGTGCCTACTTCTTAAAAAAGCTACCCACTGCCATAGTAGAACCTCTAAGCATAATCTTTTCAGGACCAGCTCCTTGCCAAACCTATGGTCACTAGCCACGGTAATCCGCATCTTCAAAAAGGGAGACCCCATCCTAGTTGAAAATTACAGAACAATCTCCTTATGCTGCATCACCTGTAAAGTCATGGAATCAATTATTAACCAATCCATTATCCTCCACTTAGAGACAAATAACCTACTCTCTAATAAACAATTTGGTTTCAGAAAAAAAACTATCCTGTAACCTGCAACTCTTACACTGCAAAAACATATGGACTACACAATTTAATCAGGGCAAAGCAATAGACGCAATCTACATAGACTTCTGTAAAGCCTTTGATTCCGTGGTACATGACAAACTACTCCTAAAACTAAAATCTTATGGTATCTCTGGACACCTTCATAACTGGATAGAAGCATTCATGTCAAACAGACAAAAAATGGTCACAATTGGGAGCATCCAATCAAATTGTGTACCTGTCAACAGTGGTGAACCCCAAGGCAGTGTTCTAGGACCAACTCTCTTCATACTCTACATAAATGACCTTTGTGATCATGTTAAGAGCAGCTGCGTTCTCTTCGCTGATGGTGTAAAGCTATTCAACACCACAGACAATATTGCTATCCTTCAAAAAGACCTCGACTATGTAACAGAATGGTAAAAAAAAATGGCATCTTCAAATTTCAACAAATAAATGTTCTGTCTTACATATTGGCAAAAAAAATCAGAAAATAAAATACAAGCTGAATAGTCAAGACTTTGTTGATGATCCAAGCTCTGTAAAGGACCTTGGAGTACTCATCTCTAATTATCTAAGTGCTAGAGCCCACTGTAACTACATAGCCAAAAAGGCATTAAGAGCTTTTAACCTAATCTTATGTAGCTTTTTCTCTGGTAATATCACACTACTAACTAGAGCATACAAAACATTTGCTAGACCAATACTTGAATACAGCTCATCAGTCTGGAACCCACATTACGTATCTGATATTAACACAGTTGAGAAAGTCCAGAAATATTCCACAAGAAGAGTTCTCCCCTCCTCTACTCATTGCAGAATAACTTATGCCACCAGACTTGAAATTCTAGACCTAGAAAATCTAGAACTATGCCGCCTTCGGTCCGATCTAAGTATAGTATATAAAATCATACATTGCAATGTCCTACCTGTCAATGAATACTTCAGCTTCAACCATAACAGTACAACAGCACAGAATAGATACAAACTCAAGGTTAACCACACCAAACTTGATTGCAGGAAATACGACTTCAGCAACAGAGTGGTCAATGTCTGGAATACTCTACCTGACTCTGTGGTTTCTTCCCCAAACCCCAAAAATTTTAACCTTAGACTTTCCACTATTGACCTCACTCCTTTCCTAAGAGGTATGTAGTCTGTAGCGCACCAACGTGCCTACCATCCCTGTCCTATTGTTTCTTGTTTATTTTTCTTATATGTATCCCTTTCATGTATTCATAACTATGTTTATACATATACCTATTATCTTGTAAGCAATTGACAAACAAACAAACAAACAAATAAACAAACAAATAAATAAATAAATAAATAAATAAATAAAAGCCTAACTTTCGATTTGTTGTATTGCTTAAAGCTTCCTTTGCTGGGTTCAAATTTCCCAGCTGAGAAGATATCGATGACATGGCAGAAGTATTTGAGCGAAACAAACTGCGTGAAAACTGGATCTCTTTATTATTCAGGAAGGAGGTACAAGTGGCAGCGAGGACCAGTGTTCCTGGGCTAGCTAATACTTTGAGTAAACGGGGTGTTATTTCCTCTTTTTCCCTTTTGAAGTGTGCTTTCTGGTTATTCTTATGGCTTTGTGTGGTTCCTGTATTAATGGTTTTAATCCTGTTTCGTTTTTGTGATTCTTCCATCTGGAGGGCAGGCAGGGAAGTGCTTGCTAGTGTTCATTGTGTTTATAATCCAATCTTGATTTCTCTTAATTGTGTTTTTAATCTGTCTTTTGCAACTTTCCTGTTTATTTCCCCTTTGTCATTGTGGCCCATCTTGTCCTGTCTCTAAGATTCCTGTTTTCCCTTCCCAAGTGTATTAGAATTTTAATTACTCTGGTTTTGTTTCTTTCCATTTCTATGGAGATTCTTAATGGTTTTCTATTCTAATGTGTTTGGAGCTTCAATTTCCTGTGGTTTGGGTAATATTTTGCTGCAGTTTATGTTTTCTGGTGGTGCTTTGTTTTAAGATTTTGCAACACTGTCTGGGTAAGTTCCCTTTTCCACAGATTGATTCAATAATCGACCAGTGCCACCACCAGTGCCACTGGGCAATGTTTCCAAAAGAACATAGAAGGAAGGAAGGAAGGAAGGGAGATGGGTGGGGTGAATGAATCTTACTGAGACTCCATCCACTTCATGATTTGAGCAATTGTTAAATGATTGAACAACCACAACTGAAAGTACAAGGATTCTTATTGTTGAACAAGGAATCACAAGGTGCCTCCTTTAATTTTAACTCTGACTAACAACTTCAATTCTAGGGTCAAATGTGGCCCTGAGTCAAGGACTATCTGCAATATCTTGTATTATTTCTATTATTTATATTTCATTGTGAACCAATCACTACTGACAAGCATAAAATATAATTTTTTCTCCTTTCTTAGTTTGTATCATTATTTTCAACTGTTTTTAAACAAGATTAAAGAACATTTTGATATGAAAAATAAAGGTTTTTATTTGAAAAAAATGGGATACACAAAATGCACATGTTGCAGGATTGCAATACACCTGTTCTGACTAGGTTGCACCAGATTATGAAGACTCAGTGGATAATGTTTGATTTGCAAAAGTTGCAAGGCTCAAATTCTGATTGATAGGATAAGATTTTAAATTATCTCTTGGCCTCAATCTGTGTTATTAACAAAGTGCATCATAACACATCCTCACCACATTTTTCCACACTCTAAAACTTTCACTCCAATTCAGTATCACACAGTGATATATACACTGTGGAATCCTTCCCTGGTGCTGTCTGAACTTGGTTGTTGGCTTGCAAACATTTGATTGCTTGATTTTTCCTGATGTAATACAGGGAAAATTTCTGCAAGCCAGCAACCATGCCCCGAGAGTCCGAATAACTCCCCATTTCACCCCAGAACTATATAAATATATTTTCTTCTGTATGAACATATATTGTTCTTAAGTTATATTTTGTGAATCTCCATTGAAAGACACAGTACTCACTAAGATACTAATGGTCATTCTTCAAGTTTTAAACTGATACACTTGCTAACACCCAAGAAGATAGGCTCAAGATCCAGATGGATCTTGACAGACTAGAATACTGGGCCATATCTAATAAAATGAAATTCAATATAGAGAAAAGTAAAGTCCTACACTTAGGCAAGAAAAACCAAAAGTACACATATAGACTGGGTGAAAGCAGGCTCAGTAGCAGTAACTGTGAGAGGGATCTTGGAGTCTTAGTGGACAACCAGCTAAATATGAGTCAGCAGTGTGCAGCAGCCGCCAAAAAAGCTAATGCAATACTAAGTTGTATTAACAGAGGGATACAGTCAAGATCAAGGGAGGTACTAATACCACTCTATAAAGCCTTGGTAAGACCACACCTAGAGTACTGCATCCAATTTTGGTCACCACGTTATAAAAAAGGTGTTGAGACTCTAGAAAAAGTACAGAGAAGAGCAACCAGGATGATTAGGGCACTGGAGGCTAAAACATACAACGAACAGTTGCAGGAACTGGGCTTGGCTAGTCTAGTAAAGAGAAGGACCAGGGGAGACATGATAGCAGTCTTCCAATAGTTAAGGGGCTGCCACAGGGAAGAAGGGGTCAAGCTATTTTCTAAAGCTCCTGTAGGCCAGACAAGGAATAATGGATGGAAACTGAACAAGGAGAGATTTAACCTGGAAACAAGGAGAAACTTTCTGATGGTGAGAACAATCAACCCATGGAACAGAAGTTGCCTTTGGAAGTTGTGGGAGTTTCATCCCTGGAAGCTTTCAAGAAGAGATTCTGCCATTTGTCAGAAATGGTATAGGGTCTCCTTCTTGGGTGGAGGGTTGGACTAGATGACCTACAAGGTCCCTTCCAACTATGATTATCTGTATCTAACTGGGTCGGGGGAGGCGGGAGAAGTGGCTAGTTTGGAATGCACCGTTTCAAAGGAATGCAGGAGCCGGATTCCGTGGCAAGCCAAGCGGTCCCCGTTTTGCAGACCGTCCGGGCGGAGTCAAACCTTCCTTTCCACGGTCCAGGAGCCGGAGCCTTTGAGTGCAGGAGAAAGGAGGTGGGTCCCACCAGGCGTGCAAATGACGCAGTCGTGGAAGCTCACGACTGGCTTGGTGGCCAAGGGAGGCTTGACTTCTTGCGCTGCCTTATAAACCAGCTCCGGTCCTTCTTTCGTCTCTTCGGAGGGGAAGCTTTCTCGGCTGCAGCTGGGCGACCGTCGCGGACTGGAGCAAGGAAATCGGGAGAGCCGCTTTGGAAAGATTCTTGGAAGCGGCTTTCCATCTGGCAAAACATGACAACCTTTTCCCAGAGGGGCTTGGAAGACTCCGTCGCCCTTCTGGACGAGAGATTGGGAGGCTCTCTGGCTCCAGGCGCATCGCCTTCAAGATCGCCAGCCAGCGGTGCCAACGATCTAGGGGAACAGAAGGGTCCAAGTGGAGACAAATCGGGATCATTAGCAGCAAGAACCATAATTAATCGTCGCCTTCCTATGGGATATTAACTTTTGTGGGAGGAAGGAATGAGAGAATGCTGCCTTGCCAGCTGCCTAGTTTGCATGATGGTTTTACTTTGCATGTGATGATTTTTTATTGCACGTTTTCCATTTTTGGATATTTAAATGGCAAAGACCTTACTTTCTTAAGCACTTTACCTATTGTTTGCAAAATCCATTTGAACATAGAACTTTGAGCACTTAGGATAACTTTATTGTCACTTTAAATGTACACTAATCTGCCTGCATTAAAATGAAGTTTCACTGCATACAGTTCTCAAAGGGCCACCACCTCCAATATACAGTACATAGAATAGAATAGAATAGAATAGAATAGAATAGAATAGAATAGAATAGAATAGAATAGAATTATTTATTGGCCAAGTGTGATTGGACACACAAGGAATTTGTGTTGGTGCAAATGCTCTCAGTAAACATAAAAGAAAAGATACATTCGTCAAGAGTCGAGAATCATCAGGTACAACACTTAATAATAGTAATAGGGTATAATAAGCAATCCAAGCATACTAGGAAAAAGTCAATATAAATAGTAAGGATACAAATGACAAAGTTACAGTCACAAGTGGGAGGGGATGGGTGATAAGAAGCAAAAAAGAAAAAATAAAAATTTTTTTTTGGGAGTTTTTTTTTAAATTTTTTTTTTTATTTTTTTTTTTTTTTTTAATATTTTTTTTTTTAAAAAATTAAAGAAGAACTTATTGAGAGAAAATCTTTAAAAATGTAGCAGTTAACAATTAATAGATGAGAATAAAATTCATAGATAGATGATAACAGATAGCTAGCTAGCTAGATTTTAATAGATGATAGATAGATAGATAGATAGATAGATAGATAGATAGATAGATAGATAGATGATAGACAGACAGACAGTCAGACAGACAGACTTATTGGAGTCAGAGATGAAAGATGTTGTTACACCATCCTGAAAAAAGAATTGCTGCTAAATTGACCCCTATTGGCCAGGGGATACAAGGTGATGAGCTGATCCCATCCTGATGGTCCCCAGGTCCTGTTCTGAACTCAAAAAAGCATACCTTGCAAATGACAATTTCACAACATTAGAAGCTCTCCTTTTACTGCTGACATACCTGGTGATGATAGGAAGAAGCTCCAGAGGAGAGTAGCAGGTCTCTTTCAGAATCTAAGGATGAGATCTTTTTCAGGGAATTCTGTTGGCCTTCACTTGATGCCATTAGTTCCTTCTTTAGAAAAAGGGAGATTGAGCAGGACGAAGCTACAAACTTTCTCCAAAAGAACAAAAAAAGAACTTGTGTCATATGCATCTCTGATTTTTGCAAGTGTGACAAGATGCAAAGGAAGTGCTTAAAAATACAATTGTAACAGAGATGAAACGATAGAAGGTGTTGAAGCTCCAGGAATGTTGGGTGTGTGTGCATGATCAACTTTATGCAAGTACAAGCCGTAGAACGAAGTCAAACTAGAGTCTTGGACTTTAAGAAAACTAATTTCAATAAACTCAGAGAGAGCTTGGGAAGGATTCCATGGGTGAGAATCCTCAAGGGGAAAACAACTCAAGAAGCTTGGGAAATTTTGAAAAGTGAGATTATAAAAGCCCAGTCTAGCACAATACCAATGAAGAAGAAAAATAATAGCTCTCAAAAGAAACCAGCATGGCTGCATAAAGAACTCTCTGACAAATTGAAAAACAAAAAGGACAAGTATAAAAAGTGGAAGGCAGAATATCAGCAAATAGCCCGAGCCTGCAAAAATGAAGTGAGGAAAGCTAAGGCTTACAATGAACAAAGGCTTGCAACAAAAGTAAAAAATAACAAAAAAAGCTTCTTCCAACATGTTAAAAACAAGAAAAAAGTTAAGGAAACAATTGGTCCATTGCTGGGAGAAAGTGGCAAGAAAGTGACAAGCAACAGGGAGAAAGCAGAACTACTTGTTTTTTTTGCATCTGTCTTTACACAAAGGGAAAAAAGAATCCAACCTATCAAAAACAGCACCACAAAAAACAGATTAGGAATACAAGTTAAAATAGGACCAGAATAGATATAGAAGGCTATTTCCTAAATTGTCCTTAGAAGTGTCACTACAAGAAGCCTTTTTAGAAGGGAAATGATAACAAAAAAAAACCATGTATAGCATATGCTGATTTTTAAATAAATCTCTGTATAAAAAAGCGAAAGACCACTCACACATCATCACAAAATCTCTAGAATACTAAAGCCTACAAACTTGAAATTTGGCTTCTAGGTGCTCACTGAGAAAGGCTTTTTCTAAATGACCATCAGAACCTTAGTATTTCCTATATTATTATTAACATGCTCTGATGCTAAGGAGTTCTACTCCCCCTCCCGACCTGAAAAGAACCAAATGCAAATCACAAGCAGAGGAGAGGAGTTTCAGTTTTACAAGCAGCAATCAGATTTAGTACAGAACAATTGAGCTAAGCCACACCCAGGCTCCTTGCTGTCTCCTTCTTGCTCACACAGCAAATACTGTTTCACTTTCCAAATAGCCCTCAACTCTCTCACACACTGACAGGATGCTTGCCAGATGAATACTGATGGATGCTGGTAGGCAGAGGCAAAAAAAATTTCCCTTATTTTCCTCCCCCAAAATTAAGCCCAACCACATAGTTTTGTAGTGAAGAACAAGTATCGAACTAGTGTTTAAATGTTTTGAAACACTTAAATTGGATTAAAATATTTTTTTACAGATCAAGAAATGCAAGTTACATACCAATGATAAGGATCTTATTGCAAATATTATTGCAATTTAATTTTGAAGATGAACATTGGTACAATTATTTTTAAGCCATAAAGTATTTTTTTTTTTAAAAGTCATTTTAAATCTTTCAGGCAGTGTATATATGTAAACCACTGACAAGAATAACCTTTTTCTAAGTCTTTTCTCATTTTCTGTCTCAAATGCATTTCATTCAAAAGCATTTGCCAAGTTATTATCAGCCTACGCCCTGTGCCATCCATGGTCTCCATTTTTTTTTTTTAAAAAAAAGGCTTTTTGTGGTGACACTCTGTAAGGGCAATTTAGGAAATAACCTTATTTTACATCTATTCCAGGGGTGGGATTCAAATTTTTAAACAACAGGTTCTGTGGGCGTGGCTTAATTGGTGGGCGTGGCTTGGTGGTCATGTTATTGGCTGGGTGTGGCCAACTCAATATCACTCACATCGAGGCACGCATCTCCTCGCTTGGCCTCTCATGACTGTGGGGGTGCTGCAACAGTTGCAAGTGTGAAAAATGGTCATAAGACACTTTTTTCAGTGCCATTGTAACTTTGAATGGTCACTCCACACAAACAAAATACCAGCAAAGGAGGGGGAAAAACTCCAGAGAAGTTCCAGAGACAGGAAGTCTAGTCCTGCCAAGAATGTAATAAGGGTTAACGCAGAGGCAGTTTCTGTAAGCAACACCAGAATATTTCCTTCCTGCCTTCCTTACAGGATTAGGCCAGTAATTTCTTCTAACAACCAGTTCTCCGAATTGCTTACAATGTTAACAACTGGTTCTAGCGAATAGGTGCGAACTGGTAGAATCCCACCCCTGCTTGTAGGTCATCTAGTCCAACCCCCTGCAACCAAATAGGAGACCCTACATCATTTCTGACAAATGGTTGTCAAATCACTTTTTGAAAGCCTCCATTGATGAAGCTCCCACAACTTCTGAAGGCAACTTCTGTTCCATTGGTTGATTGTTCTCACTGTCAGAAAACTTCTCCTTATTTCTAGATTGAATCTCTCCTTGATCAATTTCCATCCATTGTTCCTTGCCTGGACTTCAGCTGCTTTGGAAAATAGCTTGAGCCCCTCCTCTCTGTGGCAGCCCCTCAAATATTGGAAGACTGCTAACCTGTCTCCCCTGGTCCTTCTCTTCACTAGACTAGCCATGCCTAGTTCCTGCAACCCTTCTTTATATGTTTTAGTTTCCAGTCCCCTAATCATCCTAGTTGCTCTTCTCTGCACTCTTCCCTAGAGTCTCAACATCCAGCTTGGTTGGCATCAAAAAAGAGATGAGACCAATTCATCTTTGGAGGTCAATGGCTATAAGCCTTGAATGATGGTGGGGCTGCTTCTAGAGGCCATGTTCTGTGAGAGAAGTGGGCTTCTTTGTACAGTTGGTTGGCAACTATTAAAAGAAATGGCTGGACTGGTTGGGCCAGGGGACACCGCTTATGTTTCGATGTACTTATTGTTAGTGTTCCAGAAAAACAAACTCCAACAGCAAAACTCCAAGGCAGGCATTTTCTCAAAGTTCCATTTTATTAGAGTTGTCATACTGGCACATCTGGGAAAACCCAAATCTGAGAGTTCTGGGTTTTCCCACAGTAATTCAAAATTGCAAACCCATCCCCTGCACCCATCTGTCCATCACATGGTCCAATTATCATCCATCCCCACTGGAGACATCCCTTAACCACTCCTCATCCAGGTGCAGGAAAAACATTGAAAAGAATTGAAAAGATTGAAAAGAAGAATGCTATTATGTCTAACAACATAAGCTCTATGAAAATCCCCCCTCCCAATTTCCCAGGCACAGGAATGTGGCAGCGTGGAAGCTTCTGGTGCTAATATGGCTTCCAATAATGACACTTATAACCAAGAGAGCTCAATGGTCAACTAGGATTCTGAGATTGAATCTCCACAGTTGAAGTCCAACCTCTCAGATGCTACGCTTATGCTGCCTCTCATCTTAAAATCCTTTCCTCATGAACTATTCAAATGTTAGGTGATTGACTTCTTTTTTAAATTTTCCTATTAAAAATAACTCGGTGGTGGTATTTTTTTTCCTCAGCTCTCCCTGCTCAGTTCTGACCAACTTAGAATTGAGGACTGTGGGGAGGATATAACATGACCTTCCTGGTCATGAATTTGGAGTGATAGAAGAGTAATTTCAAAGAAGTGGAAGATCACTTTTGGCAGGTTGAGAAGGAAAGGGGAACAATTCAGCATTACAGTGGCAGTGGGCAAACACAGGACTTCTACATAACACCATGATTTATTATTAATTTAGTTGCTAAATTTACATATTTCCTTTCAGTTTGTTCAACATTTAAGGTAGATAACAACAGGTAAAAAACAGAAAGTATAAATCACAAGAACAGATGTTTGCAATTTAAGGCAAGGCTTTAAACCAGTATCATTAAAATTGAAATACATTTGTGTAATATATTTATAAGTGCATGGGAAAATAAGTGTATATATGTGATGGATGCCATCTTAGGGTGGATGCTAACACAGAATTAACTTCCCAGAGTCATGGATTGTGAAGACCCAGGGTGGGATACAAAAACAACACAGGCACAAAAACAGGTGAAGTCCCTTTAATTCCTTCAACTTGGCTTCAAAGTTCCAAATATCCTTGACTGGAGACAAAAAACTCCCCCACAAACAGTTGCAAAAAGGGAGAAATGCCGTTTAAACTAAAAATACCTATAAATTGTAAATAGAAAAAACAACACAAACCAGACTAAAGCAATTAAGGGAACCAGGCAAGATAAGGGTTTGAAGACGTCCACAGATATCGGAATACACACTGGGAAGGATGCCAAACTCAGGTAAGAACAAACAGACTAGAAATATTTTCACACTTTGTTTCCAGCACTGGCTCATGCGCAGTACATCCTTTTAACCAGTTCTGACAGCTGCTGCCCATGAAGGGGATCAAGGCCCTTTCCTCCCCTGTAGACCACGCCATTCACGTTTCTCCCTTATCTTCTCCTCCCTGCATGCCCTAGGTTACGTTCGGCAGATTTGAGCGGGAACAGAAGTTCGTTCCTATTGGCTGAGCTGTCTGACAGTGAGCGATATAAAAGGGAACTGTCAGATGGCATCAGCTCACTACTGTCAGCCAATCTGAACAGTTTAGTGGCTACCGCAGCAACCAGTTACTTAGTTAATAAAAGATTAACCTTCTTGCAATTGTGGACGTCATCTTTGCCTTTACAAAACTGGCAACGAAGATGGGATCGATGTGGTAAAGGCACAAAAGATTCCAGAAGGGTTCGAAGCGCTCAGTGAATTTACCTCAGCCAGCTGATGAGATGTCTTCCCCTCCATCGTTTCCGTGTTTTCATCCTACAGCTGAGACTTGGTATTCTTACATTAACAGATTCAAGTGTTTCCTAGATGCCGCTGATTTGGCGGACATATCAAATCATAGGAAAAAAGTTTATTTCTTAAGTTTCTGTGGGGCAGCTGTCTTCGACACTGCCACCGCTTTATTGGCACACCAATATGTTAAAGAGGTTTCCTGGGAAGCCCTCCAGGAAATCCTTAGTAACCATTATGCCCCCAAGCTCTCTCGAATTGCTAGGCGGCATGCATTTAGGTGGTGGGCACAAGCAGAAGGGGAGTCCATTAGTATGTATATGGCTGTCCTCCAGACAGCGGCGTTACAATGCGGTTTCCAAGGGCTCGATGACATGCTACTCAACCAATTGGTTTGCAGAGTGAGAGGCCCCAGACTCCAAAGACGTCTGTTGGCAAAGGGCGACCTCACTCTGAAGATGGCCATAGAAGAGGTTCAAGCCGCAGAGATGTCCAATCTCTCTGCGGCTGAGATCCAAGGCGCAACTAGCTGTCCTGTGGCAAAGCCAAGCACTATGGTGCATTTTGAAGAGTTTACCCCTGAAGAACTTTTAGATTATGGTGAAGACATTAATCGCCTCACAAATCGCCAACAACTTCCACAGCAAAGTGGCTGAAACCCAGAGAACAAACCACAGCAGTTTTCTGCAGCACAGGTAATTTGTTTAAGTTGCGGGGGTAATAATTTAAGACCTGCCTGCAGATTTAGGAATGCTATTTGTTTAAACTGCCAGTGCAAGGGCTACATAGCTAGGGTCTGCAAATCTGGAAAAAAATGTCACAATCGCAGCCTCAGCCTCAGGCTAGATACCACAAACAGAGAGATGAATGTTTTACTGTTACCAGAGCATCTCCCACTGAATCTCTAAACAGTTTATCACAACAGTTATGCATTAATAGAATTCATGTAACCATCTCATTGGAAGGTAAAGAGTGCCCAATGGAGATAGACACCAGCTCATCCCATTCCATACTTTCCTGGAGCACCCTAAAGAGACTGATTCCAACTATCTCCAAGAAGCGTCTTCAACCTTGCAATCTATCTCTAAAAGACTATCAAGGATGGAATATACCGGTCATTGGTACAGGCAAGTTTGCAATTAATTTCCAAGAGTTCAAGGGACGTCTACCTCTTACTATTGTGGAAGGCACCTTACCTAGTTTGCTAGGGTTAGACTGGTTTGACGTCTTAAGGTGACTGGAATACATTGCACTCAAAACCAGGACATTGAGTCACTGTTAACTGAGTTCAAAGATGTCTTCAACGAAGAGTTAGGTCAGTTTGTGGGTACCCCAATTTCATTTGCATTGGACCCAACAACAGCACCAATCAGATTAAAGCCCAGATGTGTTCCTTTTGCCTTAAAACCAAAAGTGAATGAAGAGCTAGACAAACTGATATGCCAAGGGGTCCTGGAGCCTGTAGATTATGCACTATGGGAAACCCCTATAGTGTCACCAATTAAACATGATGGCTCTATCAGATTATGCACAGACTATAAGAGCACATTGAATAAGGCCTTGCGCACTAATGCATACCCTGTGCCAGTAATTCAACATCTCCTACAGTCAATGGTAAAGGGCTCCATCTTTGCTAAGCTTGACATGGCCCAAGCTTATCAACAGCTGCTTGTCAATGACACAACTGCTATGGCCCAGACCATTGTGACGCACAGGGGTGCGTTCAAATGTAAACGGTTGCAGTTTGGGGTCTCTGTGGCTCCTGGCATATTCCAATGCCTTATGGAACGGTTGCTGCAGGGCATCCCTGGGGTTATACCCTATTTTGATGATGTCATTATTGCTGCAAAAAGCAAACAGGACTTACTGGCATGCATCAGACAGGTCCTAACATGTTTCCAGACAGCAGAACTCAAATTAAAAAGGGACAAATGTAAATTCGATGTTTCCGAAGTAGACTTTCTTGGCTACCGCATCAATACACAGGGGATTCATCCTACAGAATCTAAAGTTAAAGCTATTAAGGAAGCACCAGTTCCAAAGAACAAAAAAGAACTACAAGCCTTTTAGGGCTCCTCAATTTCTATGCCTCATTCCTTCCTCAAAAGGCTTCTATTGCTGAACCACTTCACAGGTTATTGGATGCGCAAGCGCAATGGACTTGGGGACCAACACAACAGGACTCTTTCGAAGCTGTCAAATCGCTGCTTTCTTCTGACAGTGTTTTGATACAATTTGACAGCCAATTACCCTTAGTACTATGCTGCGATGCATCTCCTTTTGGTATAGGCTCTGTTCTTACTCATACATTGCCAAGCGGGGTGGAAGCACCGATATCTTACTTTTCGTGAACTATGTCTACTACAGAAAGTAATTAGTACTATGCTGCGATGCATCTCCTTTTGGTATAGGCTCTGTTCTTACTCATACATTGCCAAGCGGGGTGGAAGCCCCGATATCTTACTTTTCGTGAACTATGTCTACTACAGAAAGAAATTATTCCCAAATTGATAAAGAGGCTTTGGCGGCTGTTGCCTTGGTTAAACGGTTCCATGAGTTCCTGTATGGCCTCCAGTTAGTGATGGACCACAAACCTCTACTTGGTATTCTGTCTGGTGATCATCAAAGTCCCTCTGTTTTGTCCTCTAGGATGACCCGCTGGACATTATTCCTGGCTGCCTATTCCTACACTTTGTCATACAGGGTGGGCAAACACCTTGGACATACAGACGCCTTAAGGCGTTGTCCCTTGCCAGACAAAATCGAAGACTCCACACCTTTCTTGCCAATACCATTGATTGATGATCATCAATTACCTGTCACGGCCTCGGACATTGCTAAAGCCTCATCTAATGATCTTATTCTTTTATAGGTATTAGACTGGGTGAGAAGGGGGTGGTCGGAAGGTTCTTTGGATGCCCAATTTCTGCCTTTCAGAGCCAAACAGCATGACTTATCCACACAGCAAGGCTGCCTACTGTGGGGATGTAGGGTAGTAGTCTCTAGCCACCTGAGACCTAGAATATTGAATAGTCTGCACGAGGGCCATCCAGGAACGGCCCACATGATAATAGCTTTGGCCCGGAGCTATGTTTGGTGGCCAGGCATAGACTCTGACATCACCAAAAAAGTTAGAACTTGTCAGGCATGCCAAGCTTCTAGAGCTGCCACAGCCGCTGCTGACTCTGGCAAATGGGAGTCTGCTAAGTCTATCAACCTTGCAGGACCTTTCCAGGGCCACACTTTCCTTATTCTAGTGGGCTCATATTCTAAGTGGGTGGAGTTGACCCTCCTGCATACTACCACATCTGATATGGTTATCAAAGTGTTAGATCTCCTTTTTGAAACCCATGGACTCCCCGACATCCCAGTGTCGGACAACGGTCCACAGTTTACCGCGGCAAATTTTGAGTTGTTCTTGGTGAGCCAGGGCATAAGGCACGTGCTCATCACGCCCTACCACCCGGCTTCTAATGGCCAAGCAGAAGCTGTGAGGGCCGCCAAGGAAGTGCTGGGGCGGTTAGAGGGAGAGGACTGGCATTCTAAACTAGCAAAATATCTGCTAATGCAGCATGTTACCCCCAGTACAGTTCCCAATCATTCCCCAGCCGAGTTGTTAATGGGGCGAAAGTTGAGGAATAACATGGAGAGACTTCACCCCAGTTATGCCCCAACCATTACATTAGATTCCTTTAGAGGAGTTAGGGTTTTCCAGGTTGGGGATTTGGTTTACGCCTGGAATTTCTTGGGAAATCTGTAAGATATTGGTTAAGATATTGGCAGTCATGGGGCCGAAATCATATAAAATAAGTTTGTCAGATGGCCATGTATGATGCCAACATGTAGACCATGTGAGAGGCCATTGGGTCGAGACCTCGGAGGACCCGTCAGATAGCGAGCTGACCAGTGCACAACAACACGAACTCGGAGAGGCCGACACGCCGAGGCATGAAACAATGGTCAACAAGCAGCCATGAGAGGTCGACCTACCATTCGAAGTTCCTCCACCTGATTCCGAGCCAGCTGCGGCAAAGGGTCCAGCGTTGCCCCCAGCAGCAACCAGTTCTAGAGAATAGATGCGAACTGGTAGAATCCCACCCCTGATCTATTCCAAACTCTTAACTATGTCATGTCTAACAAGAGGATTCTTAAACACTACATTAACTATTCATTTCTCATACTGTTAAAAAAAACCATGTAAACCAAATTTCAGGGTCAGGGTTCCAAGTAACTGGCTTCCTGCAATGAAAACTCCAAGGCCAAGGTGCACCTCAAAGTCCAAATTTATTAGGCATAGCATATTGACACATCTGATGAAAACCCGATTCTGAAGTCCCGAGGTTTTTCCCACCCAAATTAAAAAGCAAAGTTTTTCCCTCCCAGTCCACATGTCCATCATATGGCCCAACCAGGTCATAGTCCCAACTCCAGTTGGTTTCAGTCCATGCCTTCACCAGCACCTAGTGGGAACGTCCTTGGTTCCTAGGAGGATGAATTTTTCTTTTGGCTACAAGTCCCCAGCTGTCACTATCCCCCCCCTCCCATTCCCTCCCATTCCCATAGCTCCAACCAGCCTCCCTGTGGCCTTGAAGACATTATAAAAAGGCTTCAAGGTAGTGGTTGGATTCAAAAAATTTTACTATCGGTTCTGTGGGCATGGCTTGGTGGGCATGGTATGGCTTGGTGGGTGTGGCTTGGTGGGCGTGGCAGGGGAAGGATACTGTAAAATCTCCATTCCCTCCCCACCCCACTAACCTGCTTTCCAGCTCTGTTCTCCTGTGCAGGGCAACAAAAGAAGACCCAACCAATCAGCTGGGACTTGGGAGGCAGAGAAGAGATGGGGGCGGGGCCAGTCAGAGGTGGTATTTGCCAGTTCTCCGAACTACTCAAAATTTCTGCTACCGGTTCTCTATAACTGGTCAGAATCTGCTGAATACCATCTCTGGTTCAGGGCTGACATTCAGTTCATGACCTGAAAATGTGTTTAGCCTTTTGATAGGATCTTTCAGTACTGCTTGTGCATCTTGCATGTGATATAACACATTCAGCTGCAAAAAATCCGAGATGCATATAATACAAGTTCTTTTTTTTCCTGAGAAAATCTGCAGCTGCTGAGGTCCAGCTCAATTCCCTTTTTCTGAAGAAGGAACTAACTTCATCAGGCGAAGGCCAACCGAATTCACTGAAAAAGATCTCATCCTTCGATTCTGAAAGAGACCTCCTAGTCTCCTCTGGAGATTCTTCCTATATCATCACCAGGTATGTCAGCAGTAAAGTTAGAGTTCGCGTTGTGATAGTTGTTATTTGCAGAATATTCCTCTTTGAGCTCAGGACAGGACTGGGGGACAATTAGGATGGGATCAGCAAATCCTCTGGCAAATGACTCAAATTTTGTTCCAGAATGCTGTGACCCCAATCTTTTCATCTCTGATTCCAATAAATTTTAACATATGTATTATGAATTCTATTATCATGCTATTAATTGTTAGCTGCCAGTCTTTCTAAAACAGATTGGGAATAGAATTCTTTATTGGCCAAGTGTGATTGGATACACAAGGAATTTGTCTTTGGTGCATATGCTCTCAGTGTACATAAAAAGAAAAGATACATTCATCAAGAATCATAAGGTACAACACTTAATGATAGTCATAGGGTACAAATAAGCAATCAAATCATACTAGAAGACAATATAAATCTTAAGGAAACAAAATTACAGTCATACAGTCACAGGTGGGAGGAGATGGGTGATAGGAATGATGAGAAGATTATTAATAGTAATGCAGACGTAGTAAATAGTTTGACAGTGTTGAGGGAATTATTTGTTTAGCAGAGGCATTCGGGAAAGATTGTTCTTGTGTCTAGTTGTTCTGGTGTGCAGGGCTCTATAGTGTTGTTTTTAGGGGAGGAGTTGACACAGTTTATGTCCAGGATGTGAGGGACCTGTAAATATTTTCACAATCCTCTTTTTGACTCGTGCAGTATACAGGTCCTCGATGGAAGGCAGGTTGGTAGTAATTGTTTTTTTCTGCAGTTTGTCTCTCTGTTTTTAAAAATCCTTTTTTTAATTATGGTGTCTTGATTGGAAAGGGGGACCATCACAATAAAGATTAGTGTTAACATTAAAATTCATAGTTTGAGACACCTTGTTTGGAATGCCTTACTGATATTAATCTTGCTCATCAATGATCAATGACAAAACATCCATCTTTGGAGAACAATGGAAAACTCATCAAGTAGCTCAAAACCTTTAGTATTTTTTTCAAGAGCTACAGCTGGCTGAATCCATTACGTTTTATTCTCCTAGCAATCATTAGCTACTAACTTTTAAAAGATTTTCACTCAATTTTTAAATTTTTGCTAAAATTCTTTTAGCAAAAAATGTTCTTCAAGGTATCTGTTATATGAAAATGACTGTTTGCAAGTGCAGGATGAGTCTCAGAAACTGAGATCTGTTTGGAGTCTGTGTGGAGATTTCTGATACATCCACTATAGGGGGGCTTAGAGCACTTATATTTTGTACCACTAAATCATTTCAAATGTTTGTTGGAAAATTTGTGACAATGTCCTTTTCTGGTTCTCTTCTACTGACTTTTCCCCCAACCCATGACCAAACCAGTGGTGGGATTCAAAACTTTTTACTACCGGTTCTGTGGGCATGGCTTGGTGGGTGTGGCTTGGCGGGCATGGGAGGGGAAGGACACTACAAAATCCCCATTCCCTCCCCATCCCACTAACCTGCTTTCCAGCTCCGTTCTCCTGTGCAGGGCAACAAAAAAAGACCCAGCCAATCAGCTGGGACTTGGGAAGCCAAGAATAGACGGGGGCAGGGGCAGTCAGAGGTGGTATTTGCTGGTTCTCTGACAAAGTATTCAAAATTTCTGCTACCGGTTCTCTAGAACTGGTCAGAACCTGCTGAATACCACCTCTGGACCAGACTCCAAGCTCCTCATTTTATTCTGGAGAACCTTCTCTGGATATAACATGCATTGTGCCACTGTACTCCTTGATTAGATTTTTCAGTTCATAGAGAGCACAGATATTTCAATCATTGCCTTCTGTTCTACTAAATCTTCTTCTTCTTCTTCTTCTTCTTCTTCTTCTTCTTCTTCTTCTTCTTCTTCTTCTTCTTCTTCTTCTTCTTCTTCTTCTTCTTCTTCTTCTTCTTCTTCTTCTTCTTCTTCTTCTTCTTCTTCTTCTTCTTCTTCTTCTTCTTCTTCTTTTCTCTCTCTCTCTCTCTCTCTCTCTCTCTCTCTCTCTTTTTGTTGGTTGGGGTTTTTTTTGTCTTCCTTTTCCCTGCTCTTTCTCCTTTACTTTCTGCCCATGCATATGACTCATTTTATATTATTGCAAAAATAATTGCAAAAATGTCCTTACTTTTGATACCTTCTATGGCAGGGGTCTTCAAAGTTGACAGCCTTTAAGACTTGTGGGACTCAACTCCCAGAATTCCTCCTCCAGTCATGTTAGTTCAGGAATTCTGGGAGTTGAAGTCCACAAGTCTTAAACTTGCCAAGTTTGAAGACCCTTGTCCTATGGTGATGATTTTAAGCTAACTTCTATGGTGTTATATATGGCTATTGTTTCATTGCATTCTTCACGTTTATTATTTTGTTTTATGTTTCACTTTAGTGTAGTGTGGATTAATCTAAAATGTTTTAATTAAATGTTAGCTACCTAGAACCTTGGGAAGACAGGTTCAGGTCACAGGGAGCAGAGTTATTTCAATATTTGTCTCCTGTCCTACCAAATGTTCTTATCCTTTTTGTTGGTTGGGATTTCTTTTGCTTACCTTTTGCCTTTTTTTCTCCCCTGCACTCTGCCCAAGTAATTACTCATATTTTTGCCAAAAGATGTCCTTTGAGATCTTCTACGAAGATCATTTTAAGGTTGTTTCTGTGATGTTATATTTGTTTCATTGTATGCTTCATTTTATTTTATTATTTTTTTCTATATTTTACTTTAATGTAAGGTAAAGGTTTATTTAAGGTAAATTACCCAGGCCTCATGCTCTGGAGGGGACACTCTAGGGGGCAGTGTTCATCTCCGTTACAAAGCCAAAGAGCCAGCGCTGTCCGAAGATGTTTCTGTGGTCATGTGGCCAGCATGAATAAACACCGAAGGTGCATGGAACGCTGTTACCTTCCCACCAAAGTGATCCCTATTTTTCTACTTGCATTTTTTACGTGCTTTCAAACTGCAAGGTTGGCAGCAGCTGGGACAAGTAACGGGAGCTCACTCCATTACACGATGCTTGGGATTTGAACCACCGACCTGCCGACCTTTCTGATCGACAAGCTCAGCTTCTTAGCCACTGAACCACCTCATCCCCTTTTACTTTAGTGTAGTATAGAGTAATTTAATGTGATTTAATGAGATTTCAGCTACCTAGAACCTCGAGAAAACAGGCCATTCTGTACAGGAACGATGAAGTGATCTTGGAGATCTGCAGAGACCATTTGATTCTTTTTGATATAAGAGGAAAGATGGGGGTGGGGGGGAAAGCTCTCTGGCTTTTAGGGCTTCTTCTTCTATTTCTTCCCTGATGCTAATAACAGAAAGACATGGAAAGAAGAGGAAGAGAACATTCAAATTAGCAGTTTTGTCCCTAAATGGTGAGTCATCTAAAGGGAAGTGGTAGCAATATTGCTACATAGAAAGATAAAACGAAGCCAAGAATCAAAATAGATTAATTTGTCAAGCTTTCAATATTTTCTTATTATAGCTATTATTACTACATTTCCAGTATTAGCTGCCTGTATCTGTTTCCTGACCTGCCCTATCTCAAAAGTCTGACACCTATTCATGGTTTTGTCAATAACCAATCATAAATGAAGCAAAACAAATCTCCAACCAATACTACAAGGATGTAATAATATACTAAATTTTATCACTGAGATAGTTCTGCTTAAGATTCCCTCACAGAAATATTAAAAGCACTTACTGCGCTGGTCAATTTCTTCTAAGGGTCATCGGCCATGACTGTTGCTTGGCTGTCTTCTTCCCAATTTGACAACAATGTCATCATCCAGTATATCAGTCTACAATAATCTGCGCCATTATATGATCTATCCTATTACAGTCTAATTTTGGTTACAGGCAGTGGTGGTATTCAGCAGGTTCTGACCAGTTCTAGAGAACCGGTAGCAGAAATTTTGAGTAGTTTGGAGGAATGGCAAATACCGCCTCTAACTGCCCCCACCCCCATCTATTCTCTGCCTAGTGAGTCCCAGCTGATCGGCTGGGTCTTCTTTGGTTGCCCTGCACAGGAGAACGGAGCTGGAAAGCAGGTTAGTGGGGTGGGGAGGGAATGGAGATTGTGCAGTAACCTTCCCCCAGGAGTGCGGAGGAAATAGAGATTTTACAGTATCCTTCCCTTGCCATGCCCACCAAGCCACACCCACCAAGCCACACTCACAGAACCAATAGTAAAAAAAAAAATGAATCCCACCACGGGTTACAGGTCTTCTAAAGATTCTCCACTACTTCCTTATTCTCATATTTACTTCAGTTTGTAAATATCAGGGTGGTCTCCAGCCTGGCCCTCTTCATTAAAGGCTATCTTAAATCAGGAAGGAAGTGTTAAGGAAAACTTCTCATAGCCATCTTGCTTGCCTTGTTTTTCTTCCTCATCTTTTCTTTTCCACCAACTGCCATTTATATCAACGATGTTATTTCCAATAGGAAATTTTTCAGTTTCATTACATATGGCTACTGTCTGTGTTAACTCATTGGTCTATTTTCTACTGAGGAGAAAGAAGGAACATCATTCTGACAGCAAACCAATTGTGGGAAGCCTTCCCCACTCCCCAGAATGAAATATTCTATAAAATATTAGGGGAGGCAGAATAGAATATTTCCCCTAAAGGAGAAGAGGACAAAAGTCTCCTGAACAAAGGCAGAAATAAGCCTCCAGTGTTTCTACCATAGGAAGACAACCACAAGCAGAGGCCTGAAGAGGCTAGGCTTTATGAATGGATATCACATATTAAAGAAAGAAAAGAAAAATCTTTTTTCAGTGAACAGCATGATTCCAGGTTAACACATTTCCATTACAAACTTGACTTACATTTCATATTCATATTTCACATTTGATAACTTATCTTATCTTAAACTTACTTTATATATTTTCTTTAATTTTAATCTACAAGCTTTTTCCATCTTATTTTGTAATTTTACCAACACATTGCTTGATCTATTTCTTTAAATCCTTAATACATCATTATATATCTTCATATTCATTATATTTTATCTTCTTATTGTGTCAGGTCTGCAATTTACTCATCTATTAATTCATCATTCCAGCAATTCACACATTTATGTTATTATTATTATTAACATAATCATAATCATAAATAACAACAATACAACATCCCTATTTGCCAATTCCAAGGTGCCATCCCTGTGGTTAAACATATCAGGTAATTAATCCCCTCCCTAAAATTCCCCTAATTTAACTTTGAGTTAACATTTTAAAAAAGAAGAAAAAGACACAATGATAGTTTTCTAGTAATTACTACATTACGTATATCTCTTTTAAATCTGGGTCTGCAAGTTCCCTGTCTCATTACCTTAAGAATATATCTAGATTAATAAAATTATAGCTAAAACAAACATAATTAATCCCATAATTTCATAAGAACTAATATTGTTTTCCCTTTGACATTACTCCTGCTCTGTTTACCACCACTTATTAATTCACTTAGTATTATTAATATCTTCTGATTACCTCTCTTCATTTCATAACATAAAGGGAGAAGAGGAAAAGTCACTGCAATAGCAAAACAATATCAATCCCTATCTCCCATTTTAATACTTTATATTCCACTGTTTATCATTTCTTATGTTATTGCTTATTAATTCATTTAATATTATTAATATCTTTGTTTTAGTTCTCTCTTAATGTCATCTCATAAATAGAAAAAAGCAATCACAGCAATAACAAAACAATATCAGTCCCCTTTTAATAATCTATATTTCACTATTTTCTAAACAATCTTATCATTTCTTATTTGTATAAACTAATCCTTATACTCTTGCAGAATCCCCTTCTTTATACTTTTCAAT
The DNA here is from genome assembly GCF_049901735.1 of Notechis scutatus. Classification (NCBI taxonomy): domain Eukaryota; kingdom Metazoa; phylum Chordata; class Lepidosauria; order Squamata; family Elapidae; genus Notechis; species Notechis scutatus. The sequence goes on from NC_142011.1 coordinate 203,627,408, forward strand.
CAGCCATTATCTCTGTGTTTTTTAATTAGACTATTTCATTTCATTGTTATGTGCTTGCCATATTCCTTTCTTTCCAAATCCCATTTCATTCTTGCCCTTTATCACTCCAATTTCTATCCCCCTTCTTTTCCATTACTGCCGCCTGAAGTTTCCTTTCCCACTGTTTCCTTTTCTTTTGTTCGGTTTTTAGAATAAACCCCCTTTTTAATTACATTGTTGAACCTCCTATTATTAATTCTCTTTCTATTCCTCCTTTGCTTAAATTTCCGTTGATTTAAGTGTTCATTTAAGATGGCCACTTCTTGTGTTGATTTATCTTCTTCTTGGTATTTTGAAACCTCCATTTCCAAAAATTACAATGCAAAACCAAATGATTTGCCCTCTTTTTGTAGCATGTCTTTCATGTTTCTAAATTCCAGTTTCAGGTCCAATAACATTCCTGCCATCTTTAGACAATGTGTCAGGGTTGTATGTTTAATTATTTCAAAAACAAGTTTCTTCTTCCAGCTTCTTCCTTTTAAGTACAAAGCCACTTCATCTGTCAGAATTTTCCTTTCTTAATTTCTTTGTCCACCATTTAAATCCAATTTCTTAACGATTTTAAAAGATTTCAAAACTGGGGTGCCTTAAGTCAGAATTCTCCTGGTTTCTATGCTGTCCTCTTTTTCACCGCTCCTCCTGCGCAATCTTATTCCAGCAGTCTCTTCCCCTTCAGGGTGACCATTTTAGACCACTGCTTCAGATGTCTTCGGGAGGGAGTGTTTGCCAAGCCAGGGAGGGGATATGTGGCTCCCCTCTACCCAGCTAGTGGTCTCCCCTTCCTCCACTGCCCCTATGAGGCGGCTTCTGCCCCAAATCTGGACAATTGGGGCTCTCCGACAAAGAAGCACGGACCAAAGCCATGGACAATCGCGGCAATGGTTTGTCTTCGGGGAAGTTCAACCGGAAGTTCCAGGCCACTCTATTCATAAATAAAGGGCAGCAGGCAGTTCTGAATAAGCAGCACAATAGGCAATGAGCCAAGATTAACAAGATTAGTTCAGACAAAGAAAACACCCAGGATTTGCATTTTTCCTTATGCCTGTAGAGCCAGTCATGACCCCTACATGACCCCATAGAAATCTGGCAACAGCCATTGAAATATTAAAGGACATAAACAGGCATCTCAATCACAAAGCCCCCCAAATTGTATAAAAGTCCATCTACTCTCAACCCCAATTTGTCAGCCATCCCAGAAACATGCTGCTGTCACTGTTGTTGACTCAGCCTTCCATTCTTCTGAGGTGGGTAAAATGAGGATCTAAATTGTTGGGGGCAATATGCTGTAAACCACTTAGAGAGGACTGTTAAGCACTGTGAACTGGTATCTAAGTCTAAGTGCTTTTGCTATTGTTTCTGGCTACTAAATAAATGGAGACCTCCTTTCCAACTGCAGCCTGCCTTCAGTTCATTTCTCCTGCATCGTTCTCCTGGCTTGGAATAAGAACTGGACTAGATTTTACTTCCAACACAACAATGATTTTAAATTTCCCAAGAACACAATTCTTTCAGCCATTTTGACAATCAGGAGTACACACAAATTTACTTTCTTTTATTAATTTTATTTCCCCTTAAATTGCAGCGTCCTGGGTTGTCCAACTTAACCAATGAATCGAACCTTTCTAAGCAAACAAACAACAATGGACGATGGATACAAAATTGGTGAAGAATTTTATAACACAGGAGGTATGAAAAGCATGAAATCTATGTTACATACAATGTTTTTACCTTTGGGGATACAACTGATAATGAGAACCACACAGGATTAATAATTCCAAAATTGAAACTCTAGCACCAAATCATGAGACCCATCAACTCCTGAGGTTAGGAGCTGTGTTGGCATTTTGAAGACATCCCGTGGCTCCATTCACAAAATAGTTCCTGAGGGAATTTTTCATAAAACAGCTTTCCTGGTAAGAAATATCTGCTAGCACAGCAATATCTGCCATTTCCTCTAGGAAACATCATCCCAGAATTGTCCTTTGGAGGGACATAAGAGATGAAATCAATCTCCATGTACTTTAAGAAAACTTTAAGAGGGGAAAATGTGACTGGAGGCCCAGATGCATTTCTGAAAATAAAGGAAAAGCTAGACTGGGAAAAATTGTTTCTTTTTCAAAATGAGCATCTTTGAGTTGATTATCAGGTTAAATAATTCTGGGGCAGCTTAGAGAGCAACACAGGGACCGAGTCTTGGCTAATGACTATCTGAGCAACCACAGGGGGGAAAAATCCATTGTAGATTATTTGATTTATGCATACAGAGATTCCCATTCAGAAAGGCACAAATCTGTGTGGAGGAATTTTCTAAAACGTATTAGCATTTTTGCTGCCTGACAATCTTCATTTATGTTAATTTCCTCTTTAGATTATGGTCATAAACCTCCTTACTTCCCGAACATTTGTCTTGATTACTTTTGGCCTGAATACTCTAATAGGTAAGAATATTATGATACAATACATTTTCTTTGTTCCTAAATGGTGAGTCATCTAAAGGGAAGTGGTCGCAATATTGCTACATGGAAAGATAAAGCCAAGTCAAGAATCAAAATAGATTAATTTGTCAGGCTTTCAATACTTCCTGCAAAATGTTCATCTATTTCTTCAGCTTGGTTAGATGGCCTATAGCAGAGGTCGGCAACCTCAAACACTGAAAGAGCCACCAAGGTCCTAACTGGAAGCCCCCCATTCAATTCTGGAGTAGACTGGAAGTCCAGTTCCCCCACCATAGAGTCTCCTCCTAGCGTGGCATCCTTTTTCCTCTGCCAACTGGAAGTCTGGTTCCCCCACCATAGAGTTTCCTACTCGCATGGCATCCTTTTTCCTCTATCTGTCCTAACTGAAAGCCCTATCAATTGTGGAACTGACTGGCGACAGAGAGCTGCAGCAGAGGTATGAAAGAGCCACATGAAGTGGGAGGGCGGGGCTGACATCATGGCAGTAGAATGAAAATCTTTATGGGCTCCTAGGGAGGACCTTGATATCCTGAAAGCCAGTGGTCCCTTGGACCTAAATCATCTTGGAAAATGACGATCGAGGAGAGGACATTCTGCTGATCCCAAGGATACCACAATATCCCTGTTAGATCGAGAGATAGCCTCTCCAGCTGACTTGAAAGGAAAGCGGTCATTGCAAACCACTACAAGGCTGGGGCAGATGGCCGTCACTCTGGTGGAAAAAGAGAAATTGAAAGCGTAGTCGACTTGGGTGAAAATTTCCTATTTACTGATTAACTAAAGAAAAGAGCCCCTGGAAAAGAAAGGGGTGAAAAGAAAGCCAACTTTTAAAAGGGCGGGTGGTAATAAATCCCCCCCCCACCAAACAAAGTGGTGAGCAGAGCAGTTGATGGCACTAAATAGCAGAGGAAACCATTAATCACGGAGTTAAAATGAAAGACCCACATGCGGCTCCAGAGCCACGGGTTGCCGACCCCTGGCTTATCGTATACAACTATGGAATATTATTCTTTTTTCCTTTTATATTGACCCATATGAATACTCACAAGACTGAAAAAAATATTGATGTAAATTAAAAAAAACTGTGTGTGTTTGTGTGTGCATACGTGCGTGTGTGGATCCGTATGTGCATGCATGTATATACATTTCTGCTAGAAGGACTGATTCTCTTTTGGTCTCGTTTTGTTATCAGGATAAATGATCCCATACTTCTCAACACTCCTTTCAATACAACTGAAATTGCTTCCAATAGTACCAGAATACCAGAAATTTATCTTTATCCATATGAGCAACTGTCCAATAATTTAACACGTATTCTTTTCGATGGCTTCATTGTCCTTATTTGTATTTTGGGCCTGGTGGGAAATGGAAGGACAATTTATCTCCTGGCCTTTTCCATGAAGAGGAATCCTTTCACCACTTTCATCCTGAATCTCTCCATCGCTGATTTTGGGGTCCTCACATCCCTCATTATGGCAGCAATCTTTCTGGTGGTGTTATCTCTGGATCAAAGAACATATATTGTCAAAACCTTTTTCTCCTTATTCTTTGAGCTCTTCTCCTTCACCTATTCTGCTAGCCAGTTTCTGCTGACGGCCATCAGCCTGGACAGGTGCGTGGCTGTCCTATTCCCTCTCTGGCATCGCTGCCATCGTCCTCCATATTTGCCCACCCTTGTTTGTGGTTTTCTCTGGATCCTTTGCTTCCTGCTCTCTGTGGTGCACTTCATACTATATCAAACCGAGAGCTTTGGAGGCTCACGTTTTCTCTACCAGCTGATTGTGAATGGTTTACTTTGTACGCCTCTCATGGTTGTGTCTACTGTGACTCTCTGGATTCATATGAGGTCTAAATCGCAACGCAATCAAAGGAAGCTTCTCACCACTCTCTTGCTGGCTCTCATCTTCTTCCTCCTTTTTTCTCTCCCAATGGATGTCTTTTATGTCATTGAATATTTTGGTTCCTCTAATCCCCTCCTTATGACCATTGGAATAGGATGTGCAGCTATCAACAGCAGCATCAACCCACTTTTTTATTTCTTAGTGGGAAGAAAGAAGAGGGGAAAGGATCAGCCCAGAGCATCTTTGAAGCTTGCTTTGCAAAGAGTTTTCAAGGATGAGCAGGACAACTCAGAAAAGCCAAAAACTATGGAGGAAGACCAGTTGTGAAGACTCCCTATCATGGTGGATTCATTTTCTAATCCTTAAATAATATCTGGATTCCATGAGAACACGTAACATTGATGGGTTTGCCCAACAAAATAGCTAATCAAAAAACCATGTAAACAGAGAAATACTGCTGTATATGTAATTTTCAAAGTGGAACATGACAATAAAATAAAATACATTAAAAATATGCATATACCAACATATATGACACAGAGAAATAACAAAGTCCAGTTCGGATGTATACATATACATGACAAAAAAAGAATCCATTCCTGGGGGAAGGTTACTTCAAAAATCCTATTCTCTCCCCGCCCCACTAACCTGCTTTCCAGCTCCGTTCTCCTGTGCAGAGCAATAAAAGAAGACCCAGCCAATCAGCTGGGACTCAAGAGGCAGAGAATAGATGGGGGTGGGGCCAGTCAGAGGTGGTATTTGCCGGTTCTCTGAACTACTCAAAATTTCCACTACCAGTTCTCCAGAACTGGTCAGAACCTACTGAATACCACCTCTGCACCTAGCCCCCGAGGTCAAAGACAACCCTCACGCAGCTCTCAATGAAATCAAGTTTGATACCCCTGCCCTAGAGCTTTTAGACCAGACCATCTGTGCACTTGAGAATGAAACTGAGTTGCATTTTTATCAGCATTCCTAGCTATATTGAGAATACACAGACATCCACAAATTCCTCCAAAGCAGGGGTGTCAAACTCAAGGCCCGTGGGCTGTATCTGGCCCATGAGGTACATAGATCTGGCCCACGGGGCTGCCTTGGAAACAGTGAAGGACTTGCCCTTGGTGCCTCTGCCAGCGAAAATGAAGCTCGGGACGCCTATGCCTACTGCCCTTTGGCCATCCTGTTGTGTCCTCCTCCTGATCTTTCCTGGTGGTCTCCCACCCTATTGCTGAGGATGCTTTTGTTACAAAGCCAGGTCTCCTTGCATGGAGAGGGAGTGGGCCTTCCTCTGACCCACACACTTTGCCCTCCTGCACACACCATGAGAACCTGGTCAAGGAGAGTGAGAACGGCAGCCTTGAAGAGGAGGTAAATGCAGCTAGGGGCCCCTTGGGCTGTGCTGGATTGTGGGAGTCCTGGTGCCCTGGGAGCTCGAGGGTTGGGTTGGGTGCTTGTGCTCTGCTGCCTAGGGCTCTCGACAGTCTGCACCACTGTCTGGGGGTCCTTCATGTGGCCTGAGAGGGACGGTGAGGATTCTCTGCAGGACAAGGGCTTGTCATTCTGCCTGGTCTCACCTTCCTCCACTGGAGACAATGGATTCCTCCAGCCCTGCCCAGGCCACCACAGGTGCCCCAATAGGAGCGATGTCAATATGGCCAAGACCACCCCAGCCATGCCCACTGGCCCCCCAAGGTCAAATACAACCCTGATGCAGCCCTTAATGAAATCGAGTTTGACATCCCTGATATAGATGGTGAAAGGAGTCCTCTTAATCTGGCAATGCAAAACTCGGGTGACAGTTCCATTCCCAATAATTCCTGGAATGCAAATTAAAAGGATTAAAGAATAGATGACATTTTTCCGATAGTCAGGCTGATAAATGTTGTCCTCTGAGGGAATGCCATCAGTGCCATTGAGTTTAGTATAATTGAATGTCAAATTTCCCATTTTAGCATCCGTGACTCCAGAAAAGACAGTTATCACATTGGTTGTCTTCTTCTATGGAAATGAATCTTATTTTGTTTTGTTTTTTTGTTTTTGCTTCTTGTTGAAGGATAATGGTGGTGTTACGACCCAGGCTTCCTAAAACGTAATTATGCACCAACTTATTTTAAAACAAAACTTATTTTGTTGCAACGCTGAGAATTTTCATTCCCAGCCGGAATTAATCTCAAACAGTCCCCCAAGATAAGCACCCACCTTTCAGTTCTGTGAAGTGCTGCCAAAAACAGAAGTATCAAATGAACTAGAAAAGAAACCAACTGAAGTACAAAAAAAACCCAAAAAACCCGAAATACAAAGAATGACTCTGAACTGATCAAACTACTTTGCTTCCTGCAAAGGTTTCATCATCTTGGCCTGACTTTTATACCTTATGGGAGGGGCAATCACTTCCCAGCCTTACTCCTGAGTCGCCCTTTTGGTTTCAGCTGGTCTTGCCTTCTAGCAGTTCTGCGCACACACGGACTGGGAACAGGCTCCCCTGGGTCCTTTGCCTCACTGCTGCCAGACTCCGAAGGCTCTGGAGGCAGCACCCCACCCCCAGATGGTCCTGGCCCCATCTCTGCATCAGATGCAGGACCCTCATCTGACTCCTTTCCAGACTCCCTGACTGGTCCCCATTCTTTCCCCACTGTCTGACTCGGCTGCCATCTGCACTGGCAGCCAGTGAACCACAGCACTTGGATCCAGACAACTAAAGAACAAACCACTCACCCTTACTTTAGTCATAAAGTAAATGGCCATAAGTTGAGGACTACCTAACAATTCTAAGCCAATGAGGTCATGGGCAGCATGGAGAAGATGGACAGAGGTCATTATTCACGGAATTAAGTGCCAGCATCCCTCTAATTATCACTTGTTTCAAGACAATGCTACATTCCAGATAGAGTAACCAATTGTAGAATCAAAATACTAAACCAAGATGGGACTTGATTTGATTTACTTTAGTCAACAGAGATCAAATGTCATTTGCATCTATTTTGATTTTTCCAAGAATCACGGCAGAAGACATGAGGAATTTCACAAAAACCTTCATCTGAAGTCACTTGCATTATGCTTTTGCATATTTCCTCATATAAAGTCCTCAATGGAATCGAGTTTGACACTCCTGCTCCAAAGCAACTCCAAGTGAATCAAATAAGCCCAAAGAGACAGCACTACTTTTGAGATAGATAAAACAATCCTAAACAAGCCCAAAAGGTTCTGATCAGCCCTGCTGAATCAAACCAACTCCCATCTTGGTTTAGTATTTTGATTCTACAATTGGTTACTCTATCTGGAATGTGGCATTGTCTTGAAACAAGTGATAATTAGAGGGATGCTGGCACTTAATTCCATGAATAATGACCTCTGTCCATCTTCTTCCTGCCCATGACCTCATTGGCTTAGAATTGTTAGGTAGTCCTCAACTTATGGCCATTAATTTAGTGACCATTGGAAGTTATAATGGTGCTAAATGAGTGGTATTTATACCTGATCCTCAACCATATAAAGCTCTCCCAACAACATTGCCATCATGTGATTGTGATTGGGAACACCTGTGATATAAGAGAAAACTACACAATCACAAACTCCTTGCCCCACTAAACAAGCCCAAAATATCAGGAGAAATTGGAAAAAAAAGAATTCAAGCAGCCTGAGAATAACCTAGAAAACCGCAATCTTCTTTCATAACATCTTATGAAATTGATATTCAAATAACAGAATAAGAGAGTTGGAAGGATCCATGGAGGTCTTCTAGTCCAACCCCCTGCTCAAGCAAGAAATCCTATCCCATTTCAGAGAGATGGCTGTCCAATCTCTTCTTAAAAACCTCCAGTGTTGGAACACCCACAACTTTTAGAGGAAAGTTGTTCCACTGATTAATTGTTCTCACTGTCTGGAAATTTCTCCTTAATTCTAGGTTGCTTCTCTCCTTGATTAGTTTCTGTCCATTACTTCTTGCCTTGCCTTCTGGTGCTTTGGAGAATAGCTTGACCCTCTCTTCTTTGTGGCATCCCCTCAAAAGGAAAGGTTGGCCCAACATTCAGTAAAACCTTGGTGACCAAAGACTAAACAAATCTTTATTGCAAAACAGAATAAACCTTGCAATCCTCGTCCTTGGCTTTCATTTATTCCCCCCCGCCTCCCCCAGGGAGTATTGCAAGTTTGACTTCCTTTTTTAAAACATGATTAGAAGAATCAAGGCACCATGGTTCAATAAATGAGAATATGTGTAGCTCAGAGTTGAAATGAGGAGCCCTTGGTTCTCTCTGGGCTGGTTTGCTTTTCTTGCAGACATTCTAGAGTAGAGTAGAGTAGAGTAGAGTAGAGTGTTGTAATGATGAGGCAGTCGAGTTGCTTGATCACGATCAACTGAATCATGATGAACTTTATTGGAGTCTAGTCTTGCATCTATACACGTTTTTAGTAATCCTCCAACATTGGTTAACTTGGGTTTCTGCTTAACTTCGTTAATGTTTAGCATAGTAATTAACACAATTAATTATCTCTAGTTAAAGTCTAACATATGTTTACTTCCTTGAAAGGGGGGTTTTTTTTTTTTTTTTTTATTTTTTTTTTTTTTTTTGTATATTTTAATTTTTTTTTTTTTTTTATTTTTTTTTATGAATTTTTTTTTTTTTATTTTTTAAAAAATTGGGAAAAAAAAAAAAAAAAAAAAAAAAAAAAAAAAAATTTCTCTCTAATCCTCCTTTACATTAGTGACTTTGTTTGCCTGAGTTGTAATTGCTTGTAAACATTCCTTATCTGAGGTTTGCCATCCAAGATAAGAACATTCCTGCAATTACAACTCTACAGTAGAGTCATAACTTTGTCATTTTGAATGTACACTAATCAGCATACACTAAAATGAAATTTTGCTGCATACAGCTCTCAAAGGGTCACCCCCTCCCAGATACACTACATCAACATGACAAAATAAATACAAAATGATTATACCACACAGAGAACCTCTAGATGACGTCACCAGTGCTGGGGTGGGGGATGGGGTTTGCTCTCAGTTTACATTTTGGGCAAGCCACTAGAATACAAACACCATTCTTACTGAGGCACTGATGATGTTACCTAGTTTGAGTAAGGAAAGGTCTGCAAGAGAACAACCGAGCCCAGAGAGCACTGAGCACATGGTTCAGTGAGACAATCACACTCCCTGCTTTGCACCATGGCCAAGAAGCATCGATCCAGTCAAGAGCAGCTTCCAATTTAAGACATCCACTCCTTTCAACCTCGGCTGAAGCGGACACCGGACTGTGCAGAAACCGACTGGGAAGTCCAACCCCGGGCGGCATTCCCACGAGACCCTGGCCCAGAACCTCCTCCCCTCGCCCGGATTGCCCCGACGCAGCCGACCTCCAACCACGGCCAAAAGAGGGAGGATTGCGGCGGGCAGGCGGGCGGGCCGGGGAAGGGGGAAGAGAGGTAGTTGGTGGTGTGCCATGTCTTGCGAAGGCAGGAGCCGGATTCCGTGGCAAGCCAAGCGGTCCCCGTTTTGCAGACCGTCCGGGCGGAGTCAAACCTTCCTTTCCACGGTCCAGGAGCCGGAGCCTTTGAGTGCAGGAGAAAGGAGGTGGGTCCCACCAGGCGTGCAAATGACGCAGTCGTGGAAGCTCACCGACTGGCTTGGTGGCCAAGGGAGGCTTGACTTCTTGCGCTGCCTTATAAACCAGCTCCGGTCCTTCTTTCGTCTCTTCGGAGGGGAAGCTTTCTCGGCTGCAGCTGGGCGACCGTCGCGGACGGAGCAAGGAAATCTGGAGAGCCGCTTTGGAAAGATTCTTGGAAGCGGCGCTTTCCATCTGGCAAAACATCTGACAACCTTCCCCAGAGGGGCTTGGAAGGCTCCGTCGCCCTTCTGGACGAGAGATTGGGAGGGTCTGGCTCCGGAGCGCACCGCCTTCAGGATCGCCAGCCAGCGGTGCTAACGATCTAGGGGGAACAGAAGGGTCCAAGTGGAGACAAATCGGGATCATTAGCAGCAAGAACCGTAATCAATCGTCGCCTTCCTATCTGGGATAGCTTTTGTGGGAGGGAAGGAAGACAACGGCATTATAAAAGCCTGGCTGAGTTTTCCCGCCGCAGAGAGTGGATTTCGGTAGCTGAAGCGGATGTTTTAAAAGGGGGAATTTACGTTCCTGTTCTTTTTTTCTTTGCCATTGGGGCGTGTTTTTTTTTTCTTTTTCTTCCAGGGTGAACTTTTTCTCCCCGTTAATGGAGATTCCTCCCCAGAAAGTCTGGCCTCTGCATCTTTTCGGCACCAGGTGAAGGTTTTTCTATTTTTCCTGGACTTTTTGATTTGACTTTGACTTTAATTTAATGTTGAATTAACTTGCAGCCTTGCAAGCTGCCTAGTTCGCAGGACAGCTTTATTTTGCACTTACTTGCTTTCATTGTTACATGGTGGTGTGTTTGTTTGTTTTTAAAGTTTTATTGTAAACCTCCTAGAGAACTTTGATCATTGGTCAATCTGAAACTTGAAACCAATAACATTTTAATGCTCTTTGAGATACTCTTCTAGATCTGGACCCTGGGAGGGGTGGGTCTTGGGGAACCACAGAGGGCTTAACCCAAACTTTAAGAAATGTGGTTTAGCCAGTAAAAGTCAAACTGAACTTTTAAATGCATTTAGCAAACGGGAAAGGGCAGATTTCATGCTGTTAATTTGTTTAGTGTAAACACTGTTAGCCATTAGCTTAGGTTCCCCTCCCCCCAAAAATGCATCCATGGAGCTCACTTTCTAGACTATCAACAGCCTAATTTAAACAAAGTGCCTTTTTTGAGAGGGTGTAGCCAACTTACCGCTATTTGCAGTTGCACAACGGGTTGGGCTAGAGAGGAACTAAAGGGACTCTTTTGCATAAATGTAAATGGAAGAGGAGGAGGGGGGAGGACTGTAGAGTCCTTGGTGCTCCCTGAGCTTGGCTGTTTTCTTGCATACATTACCCAAGTAGGTAACATCATCAGTGCTAGAAGGAGGTGGGGTTTGAGGAGAGAAGAAGGGAAGGGAGGGGGAGGAGTCACTCCCAAGCACGGGCCATCCAGGTGGGTCCGCAAAAGCGCTCATTGGGTTAGAGAGTGGATCTGATGGAAGTTGTGGCAGGCATTAGTAGCAGGAAACAAAGGCCTTGAGTTCTCTCTGGAGGCCAGAGGGGGAAAAGGAAAGGGAAAGGGAAAAAGAAGGAAAGAAGAAAAGGGGGGGGAAAGGAAAAAGGGAAGAAGGAAAAAGGGAAAGGAAGAAAATAAGAAAATGGGGGAAGAAAGAAAGAAAACAAAGAATAAAGAAAGAAGAAAAGGAAGGAAATGAAGGAAGGAAAGAAAGAAAAGAAAAAGAAGGGAAGGAAAGGAAGGAAGGAAGGAAGGAATCCCAGGGCACCCAAACAAAGGCCTTGAGGGCTCTCTGGAGGCCAGAGGGGGAAAGGAAAGGGAAAGGGAAAAAGAAGGAAAGAAGAAAAGGGGGAAAGGAAAAAGGGAAGAAGGAAAAGGGAAAGGAAGAAAATAAGAAAATGGGGGAAGAAAGAAAGAAAACAAAGAATAAAGAAAGAAGAAAAGGAAGGAAATGAAGGAAGGAAAGAAAGAAAAGAAAAAGAAGGGAAGGAAAGGAAGGAAGGAAGGAAGGAAGGAATCCCAGGGCACCCAAAAACAACAGTAGCCTAGCCATATGTCCTGCTATAAACACTGTGATGGAAATCACTCTTCATATCCTGAGAGTTATAATTTATTTCTCTTCCAGAATTTCTTTCTCAAGCCCTTTCATTTCAACACCCCCCACACAGTTTTTTTTTATCCACTCTTTGTTTCAATCATTTCCCTTCATCCACTACTCTAACTAAGTTAAGACCAAGCTGACCTGCAAGCACAGGAAAACTCTATGCACATCTTGAGGTCAATGTTGAGTAAATCACACACATCACATAATTCAATGCCATGACATCTTTTGCCTTCTTCCTGGGCACTCCCAGGTAGTCAGTGTCAGTATCCATTGATGTTGGACCTCACTGCTTGCCCAAGTCCGGTTAGATTGCCTTCCTTTTCTCTCAACAGATTTTGGTCCTGGCAACTTCTCATTGGTCTTTTGCCTGATTTTCAACCAGGAGGTACCCCAGGAATAAATCTTCTTCTTCTTCTTCTTCTTCTTCTTCTTCTTCTTCTTCTTCTTCTTCTTCTTCTTCTTCTTCTTCCTCCTTCTTCTCTTCTTCTTCCTCTTCCTCTTCCTCTTCTCTTCCTCTTCCTCTTCCTCTTCTTCCTCCTCCTCCTCCTCCTCCTCCTCCTCTTCCTCTTCTTCTTCCTCTTCCTCTTCCTCCTCTTCCTCCTCTTCCTCCTCTTCCTCCTTCTTCTTTCTCCTCCTCCTTCTCCTCCTCCTCTTCCTCCTCCTCCTGAATGTTTCCTCCGCTACAGGGCATTGCATGCCAAAACAACTAGACACAAAAATACTTTCCCCCCATGCCATCACTCTGCTAACACCTAATTCCCACAGCACTGTCAAATGCTTAAAGATATTTACCCATGTTGTAGTGCTGTATTACTATTATCCTTACCCATTAGCATGATTATATCACTTTGTTGTTGGTATGTACACTGAGACCTTATGCACCAGAGACAAATGCCTTGTGTGTCTCCAATCATACTTGGCCAATAAAAATATATATGCTATTTTCTGTTCTATTCTATTATCTGGCTGGAGGAAGCCTCTGAGAGGATAGAAACAAAGTGAGAGGCATGAAATACTGAGCCCTGTTAAAAAGCTTTTAATTACTAAAATCCATTCCTTCCTGTCCCCACCCCTTTCTGATTTTTACTGAAATGTTTTCTTTAAATGAAACAAAAGACAATTATAATGGAAGTCAGATAGCAAAGGAACAAAAGTTGCAAGAAAATAAAAAATTGAAAAAAAAGAGGTGATTTTCAACGTTGTACATAACTGTTGTATTTTACCTTGCTGTCAGGATTCCGGCAGTTACCCCAATTAAATCATGAGTCTTGGGCCAAACTTCCAAATCTTCAAAGGATTTATTGGGAGTTATCATGTATTCTGACCCAAACCCTTTTCCAATAAGACAAACAATAACCAAAGGGAACAGAAACCTTTTAATGAGTCTTACAAATCCCTGGTTAAAAGGCTGCTGCAAACTAACTAATTGTGTTTGATAAACACAAACCTTGCAAGGAAACTTCATGCAAGGAAAGCAGCAGAAGCAGCAGAAGTCTTTCTTTCACTCCCCCAAACTCCGCCGGAAATGAGTCTTTGTGAGACTTGTCATGCCGGCTCAGGCTCTTGGAGCAGGATGCCTTGCAGGGTCCCAAAGACTCATTTCTGGTGGAGTTTGGGGGAGAGAAAGACAGACTTTGGCTGCTTTCCTTGTGTGCAGCCAAAAGCAGAAGGAGAAAGAAGCAGAAAGAAGCAGACCGATGGCCAGGCGAGGCACGTGGGGCGAGGTGGGCGAGTTCCCCCCTGCCCTTTCTCCCCTCCCCTCACTACCTCGTGTTGTTCACAATGCAAGCGACGTAAGCCTTATGTTCCCATGCAGCCTGGATTAATTGCTTTAGGGTCAACATTTCTCTGCGGACCACCAAAATTTTCTCGTGGACCACCAGTGATCCCCAGCCCACTGGTTGGCAACCACTGACCTAAAGCACTCTTCAAATCATATTCCAAATGAAATCGCATTGAAAAGGCACCAGGAAAATCAGTATTATTTCAGTCAAGCTGGAGCTGTGAGCCCACCATCTTCCTAGTCACTTTACCCTGGAGTGGAAGGTTAGAGATTGCTTAGTACACAAAATTGTCTGCTACAATGTCCTACGTGTCAATGACTACTTCAGCTTCAACCGCAATAACACAGGGCAAACAATAGATGCAAACTCAAAGTAAACCGCTCCAAACTTGATTTCAGGAAATATAACTTCAGCAACAGAGTGGTCAATGCCTGGAACTCACTACCTGACTCTGCTGTTACATCCTCAAACCCCCAAAACTTTAACCTTAAATTGTCTACCATGGACTTCACTTCATTCCTAAGAGGTCTGTAAAGGGGCGTGCATAAGCACACCAGTGTGCCTACTGACCCTGTCCTTCTGTTCCCATTTATTCATACTCATTTATTATGTATATACTTATACCTGTTCATACTTATACTTGTTTTCTCATACATGCTTGACAAACTGAAATAAATAAATTCATTGTGTCTCATCTTAAACCCCTTCCCCATGGACTAATCCTAGCCAATCATTATTTTTTAAATCCATTTAAAAAGAACTTGGTAAGGAAAGGATCTTACAGACAGTCACAAAAATATGGTTTTATTTTAACTGTTTTTCCCATTCTATCCCCCCTTTCCCTTACCCTTCCCTCTCCTCCCTCATTTGCCCTTCTCTCTTTCCCTCTCGGCCTCTGCCAAGGCCTGTTTGCTTTCTCTTCTGTATATAATTTGTAGATGTGTTGTTTTTAATGGTAAAATTAATAAAGATTTTCAAAAAATAAATAAAAAGAACTTGGTGATGGTATTTTTCTCAGCTCTCCTTACTTAGTTTTGACCAACATAGAATTGAGTACAGTAGAGAAAGTATTATATTATTTCTCGTCATGACCTTGGAGTGATAAAAGAGTTATTTCAAAGAAGTGAAAGAAAGGCAGAAAAGAAAAATGGGAACAATCCAGCATTACATGGTGGTTTTTGAAATGTGGATCTCAGGGGCCAGAGGCAAACACATGACTTCTACAAAACAGTGGTTTATGATTAATTTATTTGCTAAATTTACATCCTTCCTTTTTGTTTATTCAACAAACATTAGGTGCAGAAATGTGACTAGATGACTAACAACAGATTAAAAATAGAAAATACAAACCCCAAGAAGAGATGACTACAACTTTAATTAAAGCAAAAGCAAAATCATTAGACTTAAAATTGAAATCAACTTGGCAATATATATTTAAACGGGCCTATATTTATTGGGTGGATGCCACGTTAATATGGATGTTAAAACAGAATTATGTTTTCAGAATCACCAATCAATTCTCAGAGTAAATGAACTTGCTGAGTGATTGAGAGTGAGGATAAAATACTTAGGGACATCAAAGCAGTTGAAACTGGAGTATTTTGATTTATGCCTGCAGGGTGAACAAACATCAGGTGCAGAAAAGTGAAGATAAGGAAAATCATTCATTTAGCTCCTCATAGGTAATTACCAAGATTGAAGAAAAGTTTAACCCCTTTAATCCATAAGCTGTTTCATCAAGTCATCTCAACAAGATCTGTTCACAATGACTTGGAAACCTCTGTTACAGTTGAGAAAATGAAAGACTAATTTTCTAATCTCCTCGGCATTACATTTTGACAATACTGGATTTGCCAGAAGAGGTTTCTCTGAATTAATTATCAGGTCCTGGAAGGGCACTATAAAAATATGGTTGTTGTTTTTTTTTAATCACTCTCATGAGTACATCATATTTAGGTATGAACCTGGACCTCTGGTGGCTTTTCATTCTCTTCTTCCTTGAAAACTTTCTGGAGGATAATGTTTGGGTTGTAAGTAGAATGATGTTCCTTCTTTCTCCCTAGTAGAAAATAGATCAGTGGGTTAACACTGCTGTTTAAGCAGGCACATAGGTAGCCATATGTAATTAAATTGACAGACTTGTGCTTGAAAAGAGTCTCATTGAGATAAATGGCAATTGGTGGAATAGAGAAGATGAGGAAGAAAAAGAGGGCAAGCAGGATGGCTTTGAGAAGTTTTCCTCGCTTCTGCATTTGTGATTTAAGGTAGCCTTTGATGAAGAGGGCCAGACTGGAGACTACCATGAGTGGGATGCAAATAGAGGTACAGATGAGAATGTGATAGAATGAAGGGAAGCTTTTAGTCAGTTTCGCCCCTAACAGAGCATAATGAATTACACAGAGGAAAAAAGAGATTAGCCATGAAAAGACACAGAGTACGGTGGATAAGTGTAGTGGCTGACGATATCGGTACCAAATTGGGAAGAAGAGAGCCAAACAGCGGTCAATGCTGATGATTGTCAGAAGAAATTGGCCAATGCAATAAGTGCATATGAAACTTTCTGTTATTATTAGGGGAAACAATCTCTTAGTCAGGTACAGAATTCCTATCAGAAATAGGAATAGTAGAGTCCCACTGTCAGCCATGGCCAAATTCAGGATGTAGACAGTGAAAGAATTTCTCTTAATCTTGCACCCCAAAAGTCGGATGACAATTCCATTTCCAATCATTCCTGGAATACAGATTAAAATGATTAAAGAATAGATGACTTTTTTCTGATATTGAGGCTCAGAAATGCTGCTCTTTGAGTAGCTATCTGTCTCATTGGAGCTGAATGCCAAACTTCCCGTTTGAGCATCCGTTATTCCAGAAAAGTATGGAGTTTTCATATTGGTTGCTGTCTCCTGTGGAAATGAATCTTACTTCGATTTTCTTGCTGCTTTGTGTTGAAGGCTAAGGGTGGATCCAGACAGCTAACGGACAAAGCACTCACCCTTCCTTCAGTCAACAGCCATCAAATGACTTTTGCCTCTGTTCTGATTTTTCTAAGAAGGGTGTGGACAATTTCACAGAAAATCTTCAGCAAAAAAATCACTTGGGTTATCCTTCTGGTTACATTGCATTGGTTCTTGCTCAAGAAGGCGGAAATTGTGACATCGGTGTCTGTAGATTATTTTCTCTCATCAGTTTTCAGCCATATAGGTCAATTCATCATCTGGAATCACCTGGTTGCAGAACACATAAAGAATTTGACTCCTACAGAGTAAAGGACTTGTTTCACCTTAATTCCTCTCCATACAAGCAAAGAGGAAATGACTCATGGAGAACAGTTAATTTGGCCAGTTAAAAGAGGAAATCTTTTTCTGTTTTGTGGGTAGTTTACTTTCCTCTGCTTCTTTCCAATAACTGTGTCATATCTAAAGTGGAAAAATAGTCAGATGATCACTTTAATGGCATACAACACAATATGGATCTTTCCATCTTTATTTTAAAGTGTAAATCAACTGCTGTACAAAGTTATTAATCATAATTCTTATCCTTCTAAAATATTCTCTTTGGGACCACCTATAAGTAACAGAACATTTAATAACATTTTGGTTGGCTTATGCTTGTTCCCAGATAAACATCACAAGAGAAGAAAAAATAGTCCTTTGGAATATTAATTGATAAAGGTTTTCCCTACTAAATATTTCTAATAATGTAGAATCCCACATGGTTGGTGACAATTTAACAAGGATTCTAGGTAGCTACCATCTCACTGAACTAAACTCAAACTAAATTAAACTGCAAGCTAATGAAATGAAATATAGTATACAATGAGACTTCTCCAAAGCACCTGAGGGCAGGGCAAGAAGCAATGGGTGGAAACTAATCAAGGAGAGAAGCAAATTAGAACTAAGGAGAAAATTCCTAACGGTGAGAGCAATGAATCAGTGGAACAAATTGCCTCCAGAAGTTGTAAATGCTCCAACACTGGAAGTTTTTAAGAAGATGTTGGATAAACATTTGTCTGAAGTGGTGTTGGGTTTTCTGCCTAAGCAGGGGGTTGGACTAGAAGACCTCCAAGATCCTTTCCAACTCTGCTATTGTAACTTCTAAACAATAGCTGTATACAAACACCAGAGAAGCCACCTTCAAAGCATCTCCTGCCCCAAGTCAATTCTCTTTTGTAGAACAGCCCAAATGGAAGGACCTATTTTTGCAATAATGTAAAATGTGTAATTCCTTGACCTGAAAGAGGAATGAATGTAGAGGGGAAAGAGCAGGAGGCAAAAGTAAACAAAAGACAAAAATATTTGATAGATAGGAGACGATTGCAGAAATATCTCTGCTCTCTTTGACCTAAAAAAAACATAATCAAGGAGTACAGCTGCACAACACAAGACATATCCAGAGACGACTCTCCAGAATGAAAATGAGGAGCTTAGAATTGGGTCATGGGGAGTGGGGGAGTCAGTAGAAAAGAGCCAAGAGGGATATCTTCACAAAGTTTCTAGCAAACATTTGAAAGGAAACAATGCTTTTGACAAATAGCCACATCTGTCAAAAAGAGCAAGAGTGGATTTGTGAGTCACTGCAGATTAGGACTTGATAAAGGCTAGGAGACCACATGCTCAAGCCTCAGACTTCACTAAAAGAATATTGGTCCTGTGCTTACAATTCACAGGGTTACACAATGGAAACATTCTAAGGCACAGTATACTGGAGGCATCAGAAACCTCCACATAGTGTCCAAACATATATGAACACTTAGTTGGAGCCATGAGTGCTTTCATGGCAAGTTGGTTGGCATGAAAATACAGGTGACTATATCTAGAAATGGTGTATCTACTCAACCCAACCATTTAACTGTGTTTTTTTTTTAAAAATAACTGGTCATCTGTGATGAATAACCTTTTGTAAAAAATCATACTTTCAAAAAATCTTGTATTTGCAGTTTCTGAGGCTTATTCTGAATTGAGAATTATTATTTTTCATAATAACAGTTACCATGATGAGAGTTTTATCTTTGTTAAGGACATACCTGGTGATGAAGTACAAGAATTCCTCGGGAGGTTAAACTGATCTCTTGGAGAACCCAAGGAAGTTCAGAAAGCTAGATTTCTTTGCCGACTCCAGTTTGGTCTGCCATGTGGCTGTGGTGATCACACAGAATTTATTCAGCATCAGAAATAGATTTCCAGTAAAGAAGAGGAACTTGCTTAACATTTTATTAAGTGTATCTACCAATGTTTTTCAAAGGAAAGACTTAATCATAATTCAAAAGAAAAAACAAAACTCACCCCCTTTTATAACTTCTGTGAGAATGAGAAAGCCCAGGAAAGTGAATCCAAATCCTTTGTTTGCAAACATTAGTTATTTTTGAAATATTTACATGAAAACTGAAGTCAATTTAATGGATAGATGGATGGATAAATACTTTTTGTAATTTTCTATTATTTGTGAGGTTCGTTAGAAGATTGAGCAGGGCTGGTGTTGATATTGATTAGCATATATTCTTGGGGAAATAGAGTTTAAGAAGAATATTTGTAACAAAAGAAGTAAAAACAAACTTTAACTATGGGTTTTTTTCCCCAACATACAGAAGGCATCACTTTCTTCACCCTTGAACAATATTCAGAACTACACTTAGTCCAAAATGGACAGCCTAAGTCGTCTTGAGCATTTTTCATTTTGTCCATGTGACACTTCTACTTTGTCAATTGCACTAGTTATCAGTGGGATTGAAGATATACATTCACAGTGTTGGCTGGCCCCAATAAAGGTCTCTATGGCTTAAAACCTGGACACCTAAGGGAGCACCTTTGCTTGCTTTTGTATCACAAGAAAGATCTGGCAAAGTAGGTTCACTCCAGGTCCCATCTATCAACAGTGTCTTTTAGAAGACCTAAATATTTGCCTTCTGTGTGACTGTGTCTACCCTATGAAGATACATCCCTTCTGAAATCTGTCTGGCTCCATCTCTTCTGCATATTCAGAAGTCTTGAAAGATCTCTTTCTCGGGGCCTGTAGCTCTTTCTACATGCCCTGAGAAAGGATGCTTCATGATCAACACTCTGGAATTAGGTTAAAAAAATTGTCTTACCTGTGTTACAGAACTCCAGCTGCTTACAGAATCTGCCCCGTTCATTATTCTGTAAAGAAATGAGTGTCCCCTACCCTTTTCTGCACACAAAACCTCCCTTCCTTTCTTTGCTTCTCTTAATGGTATTACTGGACAGAGTCAGGGACAAATGTCTTCTCTGTTGCTAAATGAAGTTTAGTTGACTCTTTGATGGTTTCTGAGCTTGGTTGTTTGGAAAACCACATCCCTGCCAATACTGGCAGGGCAAGCTACAGTAGATAAACAGGCATCAACCCCCACACTCAAATTCATTGAAGATGTTATCTTAATAGATAATGAAATGTCTATAAACAACCAAACTCAGAGAACATCAAGGACTGCACAAGTCTCTTCTGCTGAAATTAGTCATTTTTTTCATCTCTTGTGGTTATCACATTTCTTTGTTATGATTATCTGATCAAACACAAACTCACTCAACTCTTATGTTCTCCTGCATCCTACCTGCAGAAGATCCTTTCTGGTCTTGAGATCCTGCCTATTCTTGAGATCACAAAGATGGCTCTGCTTTTGGAGTCCTTGGTGGTCTCTGAGCTTAGTTGTTTGTTTGCAAATGAAAATTACATCTCCACGAACATTGGCAGGGCAACCTACTGTATGTAAACAGACAAACAGACTCACTCACATTGCAGATGCTACATTAATGGGGTAATGAAACTGTCAGGGTTCTCACGATTGGCCTAATTAAATCATGAGCCTTGAGCCAAGTTTCAAAAGAATTCAAAATATTTATTAGGAACAACATGCTGGCATTAACCTAAATATAGCCAACTCTGGCATATGTAATTTACAGTCACCTGTGACTCTGTTTCCCCCCTCCCCTCTGGGTGTATCATAAATCAGATTCTCCAATGAAGCACGTCCACGTGTCATCAATCACGTTCTACAATGAAGGATTTTCGAGGGCAGAAGATCCGATAGCCTAGTTGCAATCTTTTTAAGATAAGGGTGGAATTTACTTCTGGTTTGAAACTGCCATACTGCTCCTTCAGATTTCCCTCTCCCCTTGTTTATGGCAACTTGAAAACAGGTATAGGAATGTTTTACGAGTTGACAGAAATGTCTGCAAGGAAAGAACCAAGTTCAGAGAGCATCAAGGACTCCACAGTTCAAATCTGAGTTCTGTACATTCTCTTCCATTGAAACGATTTGGCACCAGTTGTGGTTATTTGGCACCAGTTGTGGTTATCACACTCTCTTGCTGTGGTTGCCTTCATCAAAAGCAAACCTCATGCAACCCTCCCCATTCCTCCTTTGTTCTTCTTCTGTTTCCTGTCTGTATAGCCTGGCCTCGTTTTTTGCTTATTCCTGAGATCGAAAAGGTGTCTCCGCTTTTTCCTGGTTTATAACACTAATTATTAGGTGTATTGGTTCTTTGCTGATATACTGTAATGACTATTGTTCATTGTTATTGTTAATATATTGTGATTTTGGGGGAGGGATAAATATTCTTTTTTTTTAAGCCTAATTAAGATTTGTAAGTTTCTGTTGCCTTTATGACTGAGATAGCTTATCATTTGCTTTAGCTTATATAGTCATTATAGTCAAATCAATTCAGATTAGAGCTGGAAGGGACCTTAGAGGTCTTCTAGTCTAACCTCTTGCTCAAGTAGGAGAGCGTATATTATTTCAGTCAAGTGGCTGTCCACCCTGTTTTTAAAAACCTCCAGTGATGAAGCACCCACAACTTCTGAAGGCAGGCTGTTCCACTGGTTAATTGTCCTCATTGTTAAGAAGTTTCTGCATAATTCCAGGTTGCTTCTCTCCTTGATTAGTTTCCACCCATTGCTTCTTGTCCTGCCTTCTGGTGCTTTGGAAAATAAGTTGACACCCTCTTCTTTATGCCAGCTCCACAAAAACTGGAATACTGCTATCTTGTCACCCCGCTAGTCCTTCTTTTCTTTAGAGTAGCTATACCCAAATCCTGCAACTGTTCTTCATATGTTTTAGTGTTCAGGCCTTTAATCATTGTAGTTGCTGTTCTCTGTACTTTTCCCCCCCAAATTTCAACATCTTTATTGCAATGTGGTGACCAAAACTGGATGCAATATTTCAGGTATGGTCTTACTAAGGTTTTATACAGCGATACTAATACTTCACGTGATTTTGATTCTATGCCACTCTTCATACAACCAAGGATTGTATTAGCTTCTTTGGCTGCTGCTGCACATTGCTGGCTCATATTTAAGTGATCGTCCATTAGCACTCCAAGGTCCCTCTCACACTTCATTTTTTGCACCAGGTTTCACCTAAACTGTATTTGTACTTTTGTTTTGTTTTTTTTCCTCTCTAAGTGTAAACCCTTGATTTTCTCCACATTAAATTACATTTTGTTGGTTAGGGTGCATTGTTCAAGTCTGTCA
Source organism: Notechis scutatus (assembly GCF_049901735.1). NCBI lineage: Eukaryota > Metazoa > Chordata > Lepidosauria > Squamata > Elapidae > Notechis > Notechis scutatus. The sequence goes on from NC_142011.1 coordinate 203,649,717, forward strand.
ACTTCAACCATTTATCCAGAAGGTATAGGGTTTCCTGCTTGTGAAGGGGGTTAGATCAGAAGACTTCCAAATTTCCTTCCAATTCTGTTATTCCAAATACGATTTTCTTTCTACATTTAACTTGCTGAGAACTGAGAAAAGAAGATTACTGCGTGGGAAAGAGGAAGAAATGACAAAGTATTAATTTCAACATACAAATATTGCCCAAACCATCTAGCCCACAAGAAATAGATGACCTAATGGATTTTTTTTTTAAAAAAAAGGTGTGTGAAAATGGAAATGAAAGTAATGACAGTCATTGCAGAGAGAAGAAGCTTGAACTTTATGCTATAGCCTGTCAGCCGCCAGCCTCCCCTCCCCCCAGCAGCCAAGTCAGACGGGGAGGAGAAGACATGGGAGTCAGGGTCAGCATCCAGGCAACCTGAGAGCTCCAAGGGAGAAGAGGGAATAGAGCTGGCAGAGAGAGAAAGATGGGCCATCCCTCAGCTTTCAGATGGAGAGTCAACAGTCCGAGGTCTGGAGGTGGCTGATGAGGAAGAGGAGGGACAGCTGGGTTCAGTGCCTGACATGCGGATGCACAAATGGCAGAGGAGAGGAGAGCAGTGGAAATCTATAGGCTGGTCCTTGGGAAGGAAGAGCCACTATTGCTAGCGAAGCTCCACCCTAGCTTGGGGATAAAAGGCAGGGGACAGACATGAATAGATGTGGCAGACAACTATTCATCTTCCCAACGGCCAGACGTTAGTCTGAGAGAAACTTTTTTAACCAGGGCTGCTGGCACTCCTAATAAAGGAATCTTTTGCATTCACTGAAGAGGGTTTATTGTGTTTGAGGAGCGGGGTCAGAATATTTATAACAATTGTGAACATACCAGAAGTATTGACATTATTGCTCCGGTCTCAGAAGTAATTAGGGATTTTTTTTGGGGGGGGGGGGTAGGGCTTATATTGGGTGCACACATAAAAATCAAGGTAGGACTAACTTTCTGGTTAGGTCATATTTTTGGGAAAACAGAGTTTTAAAAAGACAGAAACTCAGAGCCACAGTTCCCTTCCCCCAAGCATATACTAAACTGAAGCCAGTTTTTAGAAATGCAAATTTGATAATCCATTCAAGTCAGGATACTTTTAACAAAGGCAGAATTAGGTAGAATGATAGAATCAGCCCCCACTCAAGATCCAGACCAGGAAAGCCATTAAGACACAATAGGAATGGCCCAATACCTTCTCAGGATACAAGGCTCCTCATTAGAGAGTCCAGGCTCAATCAAACTTAACTCAGACAACCTAAAAAGTTAGCTATGACCCCCTACAGCAACCAATAGAATACATGCTCTTGCCACAGGAACAGGAAGCTCAAGTTCGAAGCCCAGAGAGGGTATAAATAACCCTCACTCTCCACTCCATGAGCTACCCAAAATCACACACGTTTGGTGGTTCTGCTTCACCATTAAACCATATTTCCAATCAGCCTACTTGTTTCCAGTGTCTTTCTCCCCACTTGGAACTGAACCAGTTGGATATTTCTTCTAACATATTCGTAAACAAAATGCCTTCAGCCACAGCACCCACAGAAGGCTGGAGCTGATGGGATTAAGAATTTATATTCCTCTGCTGTTTTGAGCTTCCCCGAAGATAGACCGCTGACCATGATCGTGCGTGGCTTTGGTTCATGCTTCGGCATTGGAGAGCCCCAATCCTTTGGATCTGGGGCAGAAGCCACCTCATGGGGTGGTGGAGGAAGGGGAGACTGTCAGCTGGGTAGAGGGGAGTCGCAAATCTCCTCCCCGGCTTGGCAATTATTCCCTCCTGAAGACTCCTGAAGCGGTGGTCTAAAATGGCCACCCTGAAGGGAAAGATGAGACTGGAGTTTCTGGAAACCAAATAAACCTTATTTCCTTGCAGCAGCCTCCATTTTATTTCCAGTGCCTTTCTCCCGATGTGGAACCAGACCAGGTTTTTCTTCTCACATGATCTTATAGCATGCCTGATAGGTAGGTTATTAACAGTTAAGAAGGAGTCAAAATAAAGTGAGAGAGAGAGCAATCTAAAGAAGCTCTGGTAGAAGCAGCATACTGAGAGGACATATTGGCACAAGAAACCCCACATGTCAATCAAGTCTGAAAACCTAGTTCAAACATTTCTGGCTGGATCAGACAGATAGGAGCTTCATCACTTGAGTCTTTCAAGAAGAGATTGGACTGACTTTCGTCAGAAATGGTATAGGGTCTCCTGCTTGGGCGGAGGGGGGGTTGGACTAGATGACCTACAAGGTCCCTTCCAACTCTGTTAATCAGTAAGATGAACTTTTCAGCAATGAAGGCAGGACCTTCCTGGATTTGCTGTACATTTAAGATGAACCATGGGCTTCTCCAGAGCTGGCTAACATAAGCATAATGGGCAGTACTCTGCTAGATTGGACCTCTGGCCCATCTATTCCAGCAATGTGTTCTCACAGAGACCAATTACAGATCTTACAAATTAACAGAGTTGGAAGGGACCTTGTAGGTCATCTAGTCCAGTGGTCCCCAACCTTTTTTATGCCGCGGCCCGATACCGGCATCAGCTGGGTGCCGCCATCTTGTTTTGATGAAAAAGTGCTTCCGGTGAGCTTTTTACCCGGAAAAGCTCACCGGAAGCACTTTTTCATCAAAACAAGATGGCGGCGCCCAGCAAACCAGCGGCCCGGTAGGATTTGTTCCACGGACCGGGACCGGTCCACGGACCGGTGGTTGGGGACCCCTGATCTAGTCCAACCCCTGCCCAAGCAGGAGACCCTATGCTATCTCTGACAACTGGAAGTCCAGTCTCTTCTTGAAAGCCTCCAGTGATGAAGCTCCCACAACTTCTGAAGGCATTGGTTGATTCTTCTCATAGTCAGAACATTTCTCCTTGTTTTCACTGAACTCGGAAGTCAGCTGGATTCTTAACAGACGGCCTTCAGAGTTGATTATATCACAGACTCTCCAGGCCTCAGCTAACAAGCATTGATTCCCATGATTTACATAAATTGTTTCAATCCTGGCTTTAAGCCAGCCAAGCTGGCAGCCAGCATCACACCTCGGGGTAAAGGATTTATACATTACGACTCATAAAGAAATGATTCAGCTGTTGAGCCTAACTGCTGACACTATTCCCTAAAGCCAGGGGTGCAATTCAACTGGTATAACAACCGGTTCAACTCCATGCTCCATGCTCCATATTTTAAAAAGCTAATACTTACCTTCAACTGCAGCTGAAGAAAACAGCTGAGGTACATGTGAATGTGAATCAGCTGTGCTCCAACAAAAAGACATAAAGCACCGTAAAGAGTGGGCAGGCCCACATGCTCATCGGAGCGAACCGGTTTGGAGCCAGCTGATTGTCGGAACAAGGGGTTTGCCTGAACTAGTCTGAACCAGCAGAATCCCACCCCTGCCTAAAGCAGCCATCTAGAATATAAACCCTGATGATGTTTATGATGTTTGTGAATGAAAAGGGAGATCCATTAAGATCTCATTATTCCAGAACTGGTGAGGCAGGTACTGTTTAGAAATAATGCCCATAAATGATTGGCAGGAAGGAAGGCTTACAATGATAGAATCTACGTACATATCTTTAAAGAATAGTAAAAAAAAAAACACCAACGCATAAAAAATATTAATAATGAACACTTGTTATTAAGTTTAAGTAAATATTATGTCTGAAATTTGTGAGGGTCATAATTGCCACATTTTATTTCTGGAAATGCTTCTTATAGATTAACAGAGTGGGAAGGGACTTTGTAGGTCATCTAGTCCAACCCCCCACCCAAGCCCGAGACCCCCCACCATTTCTGAGAGATGGGAGTCCAGTCTCTTTTTGAAAGCTTCCAATGATGAAAGCTTCCAATAACTTCTGAAGGCAACTTCTGTTCCATTGGTTGATTGTTCTCACTGTCACAAAGTTTCTCCTTATTTCTAGGTTAAATCTCTCCTTGATTAGTTTCCATCCATTGTTCCTTGTCTGGCCTTCAGCTGCTTTAGAAAATAGCTTGACCCCCCCCCTCCTCTCTGTGGCAGCCCCTCAAATATTGGAAGACCGCTATCATGTGTTTCCTGGTCCTTCTCTTTACTAGACTAGCCAAGCCCAGTTCCTGCAACCGTTCTTAGTCTTTTTATAGTGTGGTAACCAAAACTGGATGCAGTATTCGAGGTGTAATTTTACTAAGGCTTTTTAGAGTGGTATTAGTACCTCACTTGATCTCGATTGTATCTCTCTATTAATGCAATTTAGGATTGCATTGGCTTTTTTGGCTGCCACTGCATACTAATGGCTCAAAATGTATTCTCTACATATTTTTCTTTCTCTTTACTTTCATTATACATAGACACATATATAAATGTACATATTCTACCAAGTTTATTAGGAACAAACCTTGGAAAATATGCAACAGAAAACACATCAAATGATAAATGTTACACATGTTAAAACTTTCATACAGTAAGAATTATTATTTACAGTTCTCATTAGGAAAGGGGAGGGAAAGGAATTATATAAATAAAACATTGACTATATAAACATCTTCACTTTGAAATTATACATAGAGAAATATTTCCCATTTATGTTCTTTTGTATTTAGGTTGTTTAGTAAATTACATCAATTTTCTTACTGAACTCGCTGTCAGGAAATCTCTCCTTAGTTCTAAGTTGCTTCTCTCCTTGATTAGTTTCCATCCATTGCTTCTTATTCTGCCCTCAGGTGCTTTGGAGAATAGCTTGACTCCCCTCTTCTTTGTGGCAGCCCCTGAGATATTGGAACACTGCTATCATGTCACCACTGGTCCTTCTTTTCATTGGACGAGACATACCCAGTTTCTGCAAACATTCTTCATATGTTTTAGCATCCAGTCCCCTAATCATCTTCATCTTTGTTTATTTTTTATTTTTATTATTTTATTTTGATTTGTCAATCGCTTACAAGATAATAGGTATATATATATATATTCAGCTTTGTTCGGGTATTTTCTCATGTCATTATAGTTGTGCTTTTAAAGTTGTAGCACAACTATAATGACGTTGGAAAATACCCGAACAAAGCTGAATACCATACGTATAAATACCCATGAAAACTTAAGAAAACACACATACACACACACACATATATATATATATATATATATATATATATATATATATATATATATATATATATATATATATATATATATATATATTTGTTTTCTTAAGTTTTCGCGGTACTTACATGTATGGTGTTAGGCTTGGTTCGGGTATTTTCCCACGTCATTGTAGTTGTTCTTTTAAAGTTGTAGCAACGTTTCAGCAGAATCTCATCTGCCATCATCAGGCTTCTGTATTGTGTCCGTCTGTGAGTCAGACTTTTACAGTGGTTTCAGATTTGAATTTGGGGCAGCCTATTGCTGTGCCAGAATGGTTTTTTCTTCATCCTGATTGGTTGGGAGTCTTGGTCTGTGTTTATTGGTCTCGGAGTTTGCTGTGTTCTGCTTGATTGGTGTCTCTAATATCTTCTGTCTGTTTTTGGCTCTTTTTGTATCTTGATTGGCTGGCAGCATTGTGTTGCTTTAATGGAGGCCTTTAGTGCAGCTTGGCTTCGGGTAAATGGACGGCTATCATTAGTTAGGAAGCTGGGTTTCATCTGGGTGCCTGGTTGGGATGTGTTTGAGCTGGAGGTATCAGGGGGATCTGTTTGTGCCCAGGTGTTTGCCTGGCTTGTGGTGTGGAGATTTTTTGTTTGTGAGTGCAGGCTTCCAAATGATTGACAGCCTGGTGGAATCATCTCTTCTATTCATGCTTTCTGGTCTTTTTTCAATCTCTATGGCTTCTCTGATGATTCTGTGATTAGGTTTTCTATAGTGGCCAGGGTTTTGGTGCCATTGAAGTTGATGCTATGACCTGTGGCTTCCATGTGTTGGACTAGTGAGGAAGTGTGTTCCAGCTTTTTGACTGCATTTTGTGTTCATCCAGGCGGGTGCTTATTCTTCTATTGGTCTGTCCAATGTATGTGGCCGGGCATGATGCACAGGGGACTTCGTATATGCCTTGGTTTTCCAGGTCAATTTTATCTTTGGGGTTGCTAAGGATGGCTGCTATTTTTCTGTCTGTTTTGAAGGCAGTCCTGATGTGATGTCTGTGTAGTACCTTACTAATTTTGTCTGTAGTACCTCTTATGTAGGGCAGGACAGCTGTTCCATAGGTCTGTTCATCTTCTGGGTCTCTATTATGTTTCAGTGTGTTTTTGTGGATCAAGCTGGTGATTTTGCTTTTGTGGAAGCCGTTGGCTGTCAGTACTTTAGTCAGGGTGCATAGTTCAGTCTTAATGTGTGTCTTGTCTGCCAGGCGTTTGGTTCTGGTAATTAGTGTTTTAGCCACGGAGTTTATCTGTGCTGGGTGGTGGTGGGATTGGGCGTTGAGGTAGCGGTTGGTGTGGGTTTTCTTCTGGTATATGGTGTGTCCTATTTGTTTGTATCTTTGTCCTTTGTATATGAAATATGTGTTGGTTAAGCAGTGTTCTGTTAGTTCCATGAGGTGTTTAGCTGGTTGGTATTTATTTTTGATGATTTCAAGGGTCTCTTTTATCGGGACTTGAGTGAATAGTGAAACCACGTCAAAACTTACAAGCAGATCTTCTTGCTCCACGTGTAGATCTTTGATCATTTCCAAGAAGTGGTATGAGTTTTTTACATGAGAAGCTGCTGTTTCAGCATGGGGCTGTAGCTCTTTTGCTAGGTGTTTAGCTAGGTTTTGTAGTGGTGCTCCTCTGGAGCTGACTATGGGTCTGAGAGGTATGCCTTCTTTGTGTATTTTTGGGAGGCCGTATAGTTTGGGGCATCTGGAAGATTTCTCTCTGGGTATGATCGCGTGTTGGATCTCTTTGCTTATGTGGCTGGTTATAATTTTCTTCTTGGTTAATTTTTCCAGATATGTGGTTGGGTCTGTGTTTATGGGTTTGTATGTGGAGTCTTGGAGTAGGTCTGTCAATTTTGTTTCGTAGTCTTTTCTGTCCATTACTACAGTGGCATTCCCTTTGTCTGCTGGGAGGATGATTATGCTGCTATCTCTTTTCAGGGTTTGTAGTGCTTTGATTTCATTTTTCTGTAAGTTGCTTTTTGGTGGTTTGCTTGTGCATAAGATGTTGGTAACTTGGTGTCTTATTTTATCAGCTTCATCTGTATTTAATTTAGTTAGGCTGGATTCTACTGCACATATGATGGATTCTGTGGGATTTTTTGGGGTGCTATAGCATAATTGAATCCTTTGGTTAGGACATCTGTTTCTGTTTTGGTGAGTTCTCTGTTGGAAACGTTGTGCACTAATTGTTTCAGGTGTTGTTGTGAGTTGTTGGGGTTTTCTTGTCATGTTCTAATTTCTTTAGTTTTTTCAATAATTTTTCTTGTTTGTAAATGCCTTCAGAATCAGCTCTCCAAGTTGTAAGTTGTTTTATCTTGTCCCAAAGTAGAGGGTGGATTTTGCTGCTCAGTTCCAGGTGTAGTGCTAGCAAATCTTTGTTTAACTGATCTAATCGGAATCTCTTATTGTGGAGCTCGTTCCTTAGTAAAGCCATTTCAGTTCTTTTCAGGATACGTTTAGTGGCTGCTGTGCTTTGATGAAATGTTAATTTGAAGCAGGTTGGTGTAGTATTGTTGTCTCTGCAGCTGCGTAGGAATGTAAAAAACTCATACCACTTCTTGGAAATGATCAAAGATCTACACGTGGAGCAAGAAGATCTGCTTGTAAGTTTTGACGTGGTTTCACTATTCACTCAAGTCCCGATAAAAGAGACCCTTGAAATCATCAAAAATAAATACCAACCAGCTAAACACCTCATGGAACTAACAGAACACTGCTTAACCAACACATATTTCATATACAAAGGACAAAGATACAAACAAATAGAAGGAGCTCCCATGGGATCACCACTGTCACCTGTCATTGCAAACCTGTTCATGGAAGAATTCGAATCCAGAGCCCTGGCCAATGCCATCCTCAAACCCAAACTATGGTTAAGATACATCGATGACACATTCGTGATTTGGCCCCATGGACAAGAAAACCTAAACAATTTCCTAACACACCTAAACAGCGCACACCCCAAAATCAAGTTCACCATGGAAACAGAAACAAACAAACAACTACCATTCCTAGATGTACTAATCTACAAAAAACAGATGGCACACTAGGACACACCATATACCAGAAGAAAACCCACACCAACCGCTACCTCAACGCCCAATCCCACCACCACCCAGCACAGATAAACTCCGTGGCTAAAACACTAATTACCAGAACCAAACGCCTGGCAGACAAGACACACATTAAGACTGAACTATGCACCCTGACTAAAGTACTGACAGCCAACGGCTTCCACAAAAGCAAAATCACCAGCTTGATCCACAAAAACACACTGAAACATAATAGAGACCCAGAAGATGAACAGACCTATGGAACAGCTGTCCTGCCCTACATAAGAGGTACTACAGACAAAATTAGTAAGGTACTACACAGACATCACATCAGGACTGCCTTCAAAACAGACAGAAAAAATAGCAGCCATCCTTAGCAACCCCAAAGATAAAATTGACCTGGAAAACCAAGGCATATACGAAGTCCCCTGTGCATCATGCCCGGCCACATACATTGGACAGACCAATAGAAGAATAAGCACCCGCCTGGATGAACACAAAAATGCAGTCAAAAAGCTGGAACACACTTCCTCACTAGTCCAACACATGGAAGCCACAGGTCATAGCATCAACTTCAATGGCACCAAAACCCTGGCCACTATAGAAAACCCTAATCACAGAATCATCAGAGAAGCCATAGAGATTGAAAAAAAGACCAGAAAGCATGAATAGAAGAGATGATTCCACCAGGCTGTCAATCATTTGGAAGCCTGCACTCACAAACAAAAAAATCTCCACACCACAAGCCAGGCAAACACCTGGGCACAAACAGATCCCCCCTGATACCTCCAGCTCAAACACATCCCAACCAGGCACCCAGATGAAACCCAGCTTCCTAACTAATGATAGCCGTCCATTTACCCGAAGCCAAGCTGCACTAAAGGCCTCCATTAAAGCAACACAATGCTGCCAGCCAATCAAGATACAAAAAGAGCCAAAAACAGACAGAAGATATTAGAGACACCAATCAAGCAGAACACAGCAAACTCCGAGACCAATAAACACAGACCAAGACTCCCAACCAATCAGGATGAAGAAAAACCATTCTGGCACAGCAATAGGCTGCCCCAAATTCAAATCTGAAACCACTGTAAAAGTCTGACTCACAGACGGACACAATACAGAAGCCTGATGATGGCAGATGAGATTCTGCTGAAACGCGTTGCTACAACTTTAAAAGAACAACTACAATGACGTGGGAAAATACCGAACCAAGCCGAACACCATACATATATATATATATATATATATATATATATATATATATATATATATATATATATATATATATATATATATATATATATATATATATATATATATATATATATGTTTTCTTACGAATATATATATATATATATATATATATATATATATATATATATATATATATATATGTGTGTGTGTGTGTGTGTGTGTGTAAAAAACAGCTGTCCTGCCCTACATAAGAGGTACTACAGACAAAATCAGTAAGATACTACACAGGCATCACATCAAGACTGCCTTCAAAACAGACAGAAAAATAGCAGCCATCCAAAGAAACCCCAAAGATAAAATTGACCTGGAAAACCAAGGCATATATGAATGGAAAAGAGATCAAAACACAAACTACCCAGGAGATTACAACGCAGGACCCAGGATAACACAATAAAAGAACTCGCAAGCCCATCACACAACCCATTACCCAAGCCATTAAAACATGAGAGTCTAATGGAAAAAGATCATTACGAAACAAACGACCCAGGAGATTACAGCACAAGATCCAGGATATCTCCACAACAAACCTCACAAGGCCATCACACAGCCCATTATACCAACATCAACTCCATCAACCAATCAAGAGGCAGTAGTGCAGCCAACCAGCCCAGCACACGAGCCCCCACCACCAGTATTTATAGAGAGACGGCAGCTCCGATCAAACACTGCTTGCACTGGCATGACGCTGACAGCACCAGCCTGAGGATGGCAAGTGGGACCTTGCCGAAATGTCACCAAGATACTCTTAATCTTACATGGGAAAAGACCCGAACACACCTAGACCTACATATATATATATGTATATCTATCTATCTTTGGTTATTCGGGTTTTCTCCTGCGTAAAATTGGAAGTATCTCGGCAACGTTTCCACGAAATCTCATTCGTCATCTTCAGGCTTGTGTCTTCGGCTTTGTGCTTCTCGGAGTAATGTGAGCTTGCAGCTGCTTCTTCCTTTTAACTGCTAGTGGGGGTGTGACTTGATTGGGTGAGGGCTTGGCTGTGTTTTGATTGGGTGGGGGTATGTTCTCATTGGTTCGGGGTTTGGCTGTGTTCTGATTGGTTGGGGGGTTGGCTGTATTCTGATTGGCTGGGGGTGTGTTCTGTTCAGGTGGGGGCTTGGTTGTGCTCAGGTTAGTCTTAATTGCTGGGGGATTTGAGCTGGTGAGCTGTGATCCTATTGTTTTTCTTCACGTTCATGGTTGTGCCACATCTTCATGGTGGGCGACCACGAACGCGAAGCCAAACAACAGGATCACAGCTCACCAGCTCAAATTGCCAAGTTTTCGATGAACTTCATCGAAACGTTGCCTAGATACTTCCAATTTTACACGGGAAAAAACCCGAATAACCAAAGATCCACATACAAATACCCACAAAAACCTCAGAAAACATATATATGTATAACTTTAAAAGCACAACTACAATGACGTGGGAAAATACCCGAACAAAGCTGAATACCATACATACATACATACATACATACATACATACATATTTGTTTTTTTAAGTTTTCGCGGGTACTTACATGTATGGTATTCAGCTTTGTTCAGGTATTTTCCCACGTTATTATAGCTGTGCTTTTAAAGTTCTAGAAACGTTTCAGCAGAATCTCATCTGCCATCATCAGGCTTCTGTATTGTGTTTTTTCTGTATTGTATTGTATTGTATTGACTCACAGATGAACACAATATAGAAACCTGATGATGGCAGATGAGATTCTGCCGAAACGTGTGTGTGTGTGTATGTATGTATGTATGTATGTGTGTATATATATATATATATATATATATATATATATATATATATATATATATATATATATATATATATATATGGATCTTTGGTTATTCGGGTTTCTCACGTAGATTGAAGTTTCTAGGCAACGTTCGATGAAGTCATTCATCATCTTCGGCTTGTCTCAGCTCTGTGCTTCTCAATTGAGAAGCACAGAGCTGAAGACAGAAGCCTGAAGATGATGAATGAGACTTCATCGAAATGTTGCCTAGAAACTTCCAATCTTACGCGGAGAAAACCCGAATAACCAAAGATCCACATACAAATACCCGCGAGAACCTCAGAAAACAAATTATATATATATATATATATATATATATATATATATATATATATATATATATATATATATAATTGTTGCTCTTCTCTGCACTCTTTCTAGAGTTTCAACATCGTTTTTACATCGTGGCAACCAAAACTGAATGCAGGATTCTGAGTGTGGCCTTACCAAGGCATTATAAAGTGGTATTTACCCTTCATGTGATCTTGATTCTATCCCTCTGTTAATGCAGCCTAGAACTATGTTGGCTTTTTTAGAAGCTGCACCACACTTCTGGTTCATATTTAAGTGATTGTCCACTAGAACTTCAAGATCCCTCTCACAGTTACTACTACTGAGCAAGGTACCACCTATACTGTCCCTGTGCATTTTGTTTGTCTTGCCTAAATATAGAACCTTACTTTTTTCACCATTGAATTTCAGTTTGTTAGATAGCACCAATGTTCAAGTCTGGCAAGATCCTTCTGTATCTTAAGCCTATCTTCTGGAGTGAAGGGTATTGCTGCTAGCTTAGTGTTGTCTGCAAATTTGATGAGTTCCCCATCTATCCCCTCATCCAAATCATTAATGAAGATTTTGAAGAGAACATTTACATTTTCACAAAAGAATCCCTTTAGTTCCTCTATAGCCCAACCAATGGTGCAACTGCAGATAGCGCTAAGTTGGCTACATCCTCTTAACAAAGGCTTAACATAGTCTAGAAAGTGAGCTCCATGGATGCATTTGGGGGACCCAGGCTAATGGCTAACAGTGTTTACACTAAATTAAGTACCACATGAAATCTGTCCTCTCCTAGTTGCTAAATGCATTTAAAAGTTCAGTTTGACTTTTACTGACTAAACCACATTTCTTAAAGTTTGGGTTAAGCCCCTCTGTGGTTCCCCAAAACTCACCCCTCCCAGGGTCCAGATCTAGAAGAGTTTCCCAAAGAGCATTAAAATGTTATTGATTTCAAATTTCAGATTGACCAATGATCAAAGTTCTCTACGAGGTTTACAATAAAACTTAAAAAAACACCTTGTAACA
>NC_142011.1:203662353-203682747 GCF_049901735.1 Notechis scutatus
GGAAAGAGATGATCCAGAGGAAGACACAGACAGCAGAGGACAAATATTTTGGCCGGGAACAACGATGCCAGATTGGGAAGAAGACAGCAACACACCGGTCTATGCTGATGGCTGTCAGAAGAAAGAGACCGTTGATATAGGTAAAATTGAAGAGGGAAAAGACAACTTGGAAGGGAATTCCTGGTGGTATAAAATGTATAAAAATGTCAATGCAAAATATAGCCATAGATATGAGAAACCCAAAGTCGGCAATAGCTAAATTGAGAATCAACACGGTGAAAGGGTTTCTCTTAATTTGGAACCCAAGTAGCCAGATAACAATCCCATTTAATGGGACTCCAATACAGCAGATGATGAATGTGACCAAGAAAATGATGCTTTCAGAATACTTGGATATAATTTGATATTCAGTAGGAAACTTTGGTGGTTGTATAGTCCAGATTGTCTGCTGTAGCATTCATGTCTGCCAGACTGAAATTCATGAAGAGACTTTTATAATGCTCCAATAAGTTCTTATTTTACAATGGAAGTTCCTATTTGAAGAAAAAAAAGAGCAGATTGGATGAAATAATTCATCAATAATTGTCATATCGTCATATCTGAAATCTTTGTGTACAGGCTGAGGCAACTTTTGGAATAATAATAATAATAATAATAATAATAATAATAATAATAATAATAATAATAATAATAATAATAATACTTGGTTGATACCTAGGATGCTGGCAGCAACCCATATCAATCATTAGCACCAATCAATTATACAGTATTTGTGATACATTTCTAAATGTTCAGTTGACTGAGTTTCATGTTTAATGAATAAAGGAGATAAAAGTAATAATAATAATACCCGAGTTTCTCACATAATAAGGCCGGGCCTTATTTTTTTTTTTGAGCTCCAAAAAAAAACAGCTAGGCCGTCTTTTCAGGGGGTGACTTAATTCATGACTTAATTCATGACTGTAAAGTCATGGAATCAATTATTAACCAATCCATCATCCTCCACTTAGAGACAAACAACCTACTCTCCAATAAACAATTTGGTTTCAGGAAAAAACTATCCTGTAATCTGCAACTCTTACACTGCAAAAACATATGGACGACTACAACTCGACCAGGGCAAAACAATAGACGCAATCTACATAGACTTCTGTAAAGCCTTTGATTCAGTGGTACACGACAAACTACTCCTAAAAATAAAATCCTATGGTATCTCTGGACAACTGAATAACTGGATAGAAGCATTCCTGTCAAACAGACAACAAATGGTCAAAATCGGGAGCGTCCTATCAAATCCAGTACCTGTCAATAGTGGTGTTCCCCAAGGCAGTGTTCTAGGACCAACTCTCTTCATACTCTACATAAACGACCTCTGTGATCATATTAAGAGCAATTGCGTTCTCTTCGCTGATGATGTAAAGCTGTTCAATACCACAGACAATACTGCTACCCTTCAAAAGATCTTGACTATGTATCCGAATGGTCAAACAAATGGCAACTTCAAATCTCAACAAATAAATGCTCTGTCTTACATATTGGTAAAAAAATCAGAAAATAAAATACAAGCTGAATAGTCAAGATCTTGTTGATGACCCAAGCTCTGTAAAGGACCTGGGAATACTCACCTCTAATGATCTAAGTGCTAGAGCCCACTGCAACTACATAGCCAAAAAGGCATTAAGAGTTGTTAACCTAATCCACGTAGCTTTTTCTCTGGTAATATCACACTACTAACCAGAGCATACAAAACATTTGCTAGACCAATACTCGAATACAGTTCATCAGTCTGGAATCCACACTACGTATCTGATATTAGCACAATTGAGAAAGTCCAGAAATATTTCACAAGAAGAGTTCTCCACTCCTCTACTCGCTGTAGAATACCTTATGCCACCAGACTTGAAATTCTAGAACTAGAAAACCTTGAATTACGCCTGCCTTCGGTCTGACTTAAGCATGGTATACAAAATCATACATTGCAATGTCCTACCTGTCAATGAATACTTCAGCTTCAACCATAACAACACAAGAGCACACAATAGATACAAACTCAAAGTAAACCGCACCAAACTTGATTGCAGGAAATACGACTTCAGCAATAGAGTGGTCAATGTCTGGAATACTCTACCCGACTCTGTAGTTTCTTCCCAAACCCCAAAAACTTTAACCTTAGACTGTCTACTATTGACCTCACCCCTTTCCTAAGAGGTCTGTAGGGGGCGTGCATAAGCGCACCAACGTGCCTACCGTCCCTGTCCTATTGTTTCTCCTATTCTTTTATTTTTCTTGTATGTAACCATTTCATGTATTCACAACTATGTATACATTTATACTTATTATCTTGTAAACAATTGGCAAATCAAATAAATAAATAAATAAATAAATAAATAAATAAATAAATAAAATAAATAAATTCCCCCCCCTTGCATCCTCGCCAACAGCCACTCCTAACGGGCGATCATGGCCAAGCACAGAGAGCTCCCTACTCCCACCTTTGCTGCAGACCTTTGGCACCCGCCGCTGTTGCTTTCCCTTCTGCCCATTACGCCACCACATTTGGAGCTGCCGCTTCCGTGTTTGGAGTGCGGTCGCCATTTGGAGCTCCAAACGCGAAGTGGCAGCTCCAAACATGACGGTGGGCGATCTTTTTATTTTGGTCCATGCTGAAGTTCAAAGCGAGCAAGAGAGGGAGACTGCGATGCCTCCATCTGAGATGGCAACCTCACTAGTGGATCACAACGTGGCTGGAAGCCCGAATCAGCGGGATACGATGGCGATCTTTTTGGAGCGAGAGGAAAGGGAGAGAAGAGTTGCGAGGCATAATTTAGCAAGGCATCGCGGTCTCCCTCTCATGCTCGCTCTGAACTTCGCGCAGACCAAAATAAAAAAGATCGCCCGCGTCATGTTTGAGCTTCCGCATTTGGAGCTTCCGCCGCCGTTTTGAGCTCCAAACAGCGGCAGTGCTCCAAACACCAAGCTGGTTGCTAAAGAGCCAGAAAGCAGCAAGGGCGCCAGGTGGAAAGGACAGGGTCGCGATCACACGGAGATGCCCAAAGCGTGGAGCGCACATAACTAAAGGCGGCGCACGCAGTTGGCTTGGGGACTACAAGGCAGCATCTGCGCCTCTTCCCGGTGCGTCTCTAGGCTGCTTCCGGAGCTACGGGACGCTCTCCGTTGCCTACCAGCCCTTCTTCCTTGGGCTCCCTGCCGTGGGTACACCCACTTCCTCCTGCAAATTACGCCGCAACTCTTCTCTCCCTTTCCTCTCGCTCCAAAAGATCGCCATCGTATCCCGCCGATTCGGGCTTCCAGCCACGTTGTGATCCACTAGTGAGGTTGCCATCTCGGATGGAGGCATCGCAGTCTCCTCTCTTGCTCGCTCTGAACTTCGCGGACCAAAATAAAAGATCGCCTGCCGTCATGTTTGGAGCTGCCACTTCCGCGTTTGGAGCTCCAAATGGCGACCGCACTCCAAACACGGAAGCGGCAGCTCCAAACGTGGTGGCGTAATGGGCAGAAGGGAAAGCAACAGCAGCGGGTGCCAAAGGTGTCTGCAGCAAAGGTGGGAGTAGGGAGCTCTCTGTGCTTGGCCATGATCGCCGTTAGGAGCGGCTGGTGGCGAGAATTCGGCCCGCCGGGCGCTCCTAACGGCAAGTCTCCCGCCCTTCCCCCTTATTTTGCATATTTTAAAATAGGCCTAAATTTGGGGGAGGGGCTTAATTTGATTTTATGCCCAAAAAACATGCTGGGCCTTCCTATTGGTGGAGGCCGTATTGTTGGAGAAACACGGTAGTAGGTGATGGGTACAATTCTAAAATAACCGGAGCACCACTTCAACACCAGTGGCATTGACAAATTCACCATCTGTCAATTGCAAAAGGCAGCTTTAATCTGAACAGCTTACAATGTGCAACAATACCTCTAGTACCATTAAATATCAATATCGCCCTATTCCAGGTCCTTGGAAAGGACTCAATGGGTAGATAAGAATGCAAATTCCAGATTGAACATCTGTGACAAAATATAGTAATGATATACCAGGAAGGCTTACTGAGCACTGGAGAAACCAAAGAAAAGCAAGTAAAAGGCCAGTAAATAAAAACAAAAGAAAACAAAAATCAAGCAAAGCAGATCATAACAAGACCTGGCAATGACTAAGCTCAGGAAAGTTGAGGAAAGTGATAGACTATAGGGACTAATTCTGGTTGCATGAGATTAAGATGAGATTAAGCCTTAAGAATAAATCCATACAAAGCCAGAGTTGAGAAGATAACAACAGGCAACAAGTGCCGCCTTTGCAAAGAGGCTGAAGACAACAGGGGATCATTGTTTGAAGATTGCACACACCGATTACAATGGCTGAACACCATCAAAGCTGACACCAACCAATGTATAGAAAAATTCAAAGAAGTAGTGGAAGATGTGGAGAGACCTGGCCCATGCCAAGAGTTAGACGTGACTGAATGGATAATATCATCATCGACATTAGCCAGAGGGGCTAAATTTGGTTGCACGAGATCAAGCCTTAAGAACAAATGCATGCAAATCCAGAATTGAGAAGACTGCAATGGACGGCAAGTGCCGTCTCTACAAAGAAGCTAAAGAAACAGTGGCTCATGTGGTTAGTGGCTGCAAAAAGATTGCACAGATTGGTTACACAATGCAAACACATGCAAATAGAAATAAAATGACTGTGGTAAAGGTAATATCAATAGTAATAGACATCTTGGGTTCAATCCTAAAACAACTGGAGCTGAAGAAGCTGAAGAAGTTTCTTGGATGAGAAGTGAAATGTCTTCAAAAGAAAAAAGAAGAAAGTCCAGTTGCCTTCTGAAAAAAGCACCTTTAGGACAACTGGAGCTTGAAGCTCATTGGCACTGACAAATTCACCATTAGTCAATTGCAGCAGGCAGCTTTACTTACATCCTGCAACAATACCTTTAACAGCATGAATCTCTGACTATCCCAGTCTTTGGGAAGGACTCAATAAAGGGACAAAAATGCTTGTCACGGTTCACCCAGGTATAATGAGAGTTCAAATCCCAGGATGTAGGGGTTGAGTTTAAAATGGTTCTACTTCAATGGCATCTCAAAATAATTATAAGTAAACATATATGTTGACAGTTGTTCAATGTTTAAATGGCACCACAGCCACTAAATCCATTCCATATGCTAGATGTGTATTTCTCAAAAGTATCAACTCTGTGCCCTTATGCCTCCAAAATTCTTTTTTTTTTTTTTTAAAACAAGTTTTATTAATTTTTAAAACACACAAATTATCATTATTCATTACATGTTTAAACCTTTTTCCATTGTAAATTTAACAAGTCAGATAAATTATGATTCTGTTTTAAACCATTTCCATATAATATACCAAAACCTCTTATTCAATTTCTCTTTACTTCTCTTTACTCTTATTCAATATCATTATTATTATTTCATCTGATTCTTTCTGACTTAGTTACCATTATTCTCATTCTATATTTCTACAAGTTTTTACCAATTCTCCCCCAAAAAGACATATACACACAACACACAAAACATAAAAAAATCTTTTGGAAAGTAACTTGGACCCAGGTATCTCTCTCTTCATGGACTTCAATTATATTCATGCTCATCTTACATATCATTACTTATTTTATTTACCATTCTAAACCTTCTATATTAACTTCTCCACATATTTCACACTTCTTAATTCTACCTTAATTAATCATCTTAGTTTAAATCATTATATTTGTATCTTTTGTCCATTTTTTATCATCCCTTTGTCTCATCCCTTATGAAAAAAAAAGAAAATCAGTTTCTCCTGAAATCATTAATCAGAGTATGATGCCTTTCTATCTCCCCCTAAGTTAATCAAATTAATTTTAAAATAATATCTAATACCCAATCAGATTTTGCTTGGTACATTCTATCTAACTAATACATCCAACACAATTAAGTGCATAATTAAACAATAAATCCAAATATTAGAAAGAAATACTATAATAAAAATTTTATAATAACATCAATACCATAATTTTATTAAACTCTTTAATTAAAACAATATTCTAAACCTCTCCTATTATTAAGTTTTAAAGCCAATCATTTTTAAACATTTTAACATTTTAATCTCTTATCAACTCTTAAACCATTACAATACTACCATCTCATCTTATGTACCTTGCAAAATCTTTTTTTTTTTTAAAAAAAAAAAAATTATACTTTATCCATTATCCATAAAAATTCCTTTTTCCATTTAATTTCAAAACATTGTAGCTTTTCTCCACCTTTTCCCTTTCTTTCTTTTCCCAACAAACCTTTCTACCCCCTTCTTCTAGCCTCTGCCTTACCGGCTTCCCTTCTCTGTCGTATTTCTTTTCCCCTTTGTTTACAATCATCATATTGGTTTTGCACTTTATTTTCCCTTTCTTAAATGTTTTTTGGATCTTAAGTCCTTAAATCCTTTAGTTTTCTTCTTTTCTCTTCTCTTCTTTTCTTTCTCTCTTCCTTTTTCTGGATCAAATTCTGAGATTCATTAAAGATGGCTCCTTCCTTTCTTTCTTGTTCCTCTGCTGTCTTCATCTGTTGTAATTTTTGTTGATAATTAGTAAGCGCCATTTCTAAGAAAAGGAAAGCTTCTTCCACACCATCTTTACCATTTTTTTTTTTTGCTTGTTCATATTCTTTTCTTAGTTCCTCAACAGAAAGAGCCATTATAAATCTTTTCTTTTCTTTTCTCCTTCTTTCTTCTTACAACAACCAGAATATTCAAAAGAAAATAAAAAAGATAAAACAGTCCCAAAGTTATCAATCAGTCCAAACCAAGGCAGAGTTCTCACTTTCTCCTTCTGGGGTAATATCAATCAAAGAGAAAGAAAGTCCAAATCTGTTTAAAAAATCTTATTACAATATATTCTAGTCTTCAAATCTCTTAAGGCATCTGCTCCAACAAATCTTAGCATACAAATATTTTCTTCTTAATCCTCTCTCTTCCCACTCATCGCTTAAAACCAATTTCCACCTAAAAAAATAGGTTTCTTAATATCCAGTTATTTATTCCGTAGGAAAAAGAGGAAAGCTATCCTTTCAGCACCTTCAAGCAGCCGCTTTTTTCCTCTTCTGGCAGGTATTATTCAGAGATTCATACTTTTCAGGAATTTTATTAAATATGTCTTAGAGTCCTAGGAGCCAAGAAAAACTTTCTCCTCTCAATCACTTTCTCCACTTCCTCCTGCGCATTCTTACCCGGCTGCCAGCTTCTTTGTGGCGGCCATTACGGTTCCGCCGCTGCACCTGAGTCCTGGGAAAAGGGAGTTCTGCCGGCCAGGAGGGAGTCTGCAGCACCCCAAACCCTTCTCCGGATCTCCCCTACTTCAGCTGCCCTGCAGCTGCAGCCTAGCTCCATACCCGGCTGGGTCGGAGCCCCAAAACGCGACTAGCGCGGCAGGGATCGCGCAGCCTTCGCAAATCCCTGCCGCTCGCGAAGCCGACAAACCGGAAACCCCATGCCTCCAAAATTCTTATAATCCCTAATCCTGGAGCAATAAAAATACACACCCCCCAAAAGCACACAACATATAACCTCCCAGACCTTCCTCAACCAAGACACCAAAACTTGTTTGTTCATTTTAAAACAAATGCATTCAAACACAAGCAAAGCAAGCAAACAAAAGGAATTATGCATGCTGTTGGTATGTCTCAGCATACATGTGTTTGTTAAGTGTTTTTAAGTATATTTAGATCATATACAAAGCAGAGAAGTGAATGCGCATTTGTAAAAATGTGAATCAAATTGCCTGTTGCTACCATGACACAGTTGCATCTTAACATTTCCTTGTTAGCTGTGTTTGTTCATAACCACCATCTAGATCAGTGGTTCTCAAACTTTTTCAGTCCACTCCCCGCTTGGTGCTACAAACTCATCCTCAGTGCCCCCACCGAGGGGTAGGATTCAAAAATTCTTAACAACTGGTTATGTGGGCATGACCTAATTTTTGGGTGTGGCTTGGTGGTCATGTGACTGGCTGGGAGTGGGTTGCTGGCTGGCTGTGAGCTTGGTGGTCAGTATGACTGGATAGGTGTGGTTTGGTGGTCATGTGACTGGGTGGGCATGGCCAGGTGGTCATGTGACTGGCAAACCAAATATAAGTGGTCCTCACTTAATGGCCGGTTGCTTAGTAAGTGTTCTAATTTAAGTGTTCTAATTCCCAGAGCTACTTGACCTCTTTTGGAGTTTTGACAGCCATGCACATACACACACACACACACACACACACCCTTCTAACCCTGCTGGAGCAAGTGATTGGACCAGATATTTCATTCACTTTCTCCTCCCTCCCTTTCTTTCTTTCTTTCTTTTTCTTTCTTTCTTTCTTTCTTTCTGTCCTTTCCTTCCCTCGCTCTCCTTGTCTATCCTTTTTCTTCCTTTCTCTCTCCTTTTTCTTTCCCTTTTCTCTTTCTTTTCTTTCTTGTCTCTTTCCTTCTCTCTCTCTTTCTCTCTCTTTCCCCCTCTCCCTCTCTTCATATCCCATTCACTCTCTCCTCCCTCCCTCCCTCTTTTTCTTTCTCATTCCCTCTCTCTTTCTCATTCTCTCTTCCCTTTCTCTCTTTCTTTTTCTCTCTTTCATTCTCTTTCCCTTTCTCTTCTTTCTCTTTTTTTCTCTCTTTCTTTGTTCCCTCTCTCTCTTTCCCTCTCTCTCTATCCCTTCCTTAACCTATCTACCTATTTTCTGCCCAGGCAGTTGTGGCCTAATCCAGGGGTCACCAACCTTTTGGACCTCAGGGACCACCAAACTCATAATTTTAAATCCCACTAATTTGAACTTTGACTGATGGTGGTGCAGGAAACTTTGGCCAGGCTCTCAGGAGATGAGAGTGACTCCAGCTGCTTCTCTCCGCTAACAGGCAAAATTGTGTCTCTCTAAGTATGAGCAGTGAGATGTCACATAAAATTGTTCCTTCTGTATTGTTGAATTTCTACTGCTTATTGCCTCAGGTATTAAATACTGTCGCCTTGATTAGGAGGGGCAAACATTTACTGTTTTGCATTTCTTGATTATCAGAAGCCATTCTCCAACCAGTATAATAAAATGGAACTATTTTGCCATTATATTACAATTTCTCTTTCTCTCAGCAACCTCTCTACCCTAACTATTATATTTATCAGCCTGCAATGGGCCAGTAACATAAAATACAAGAAGCCTTGCCAAAAGGCTCCAATTTTGTGACAGAGACCACACCACATATCACGTGAAACTCTTCGGATTCCTCCACCATCCATGGGAGAGAAAAAAACATGGCAACACAAGGAACCAGGAATCTCCCCTTCAGACCAAAGAGTGGCCGGCTCGAGTGCTCCCAATAGACACGTAACGGAGGGCAGGGGGCATGTCCTTGGGCGGGACTGCAAACAGGACACCCGGGAGCTGGCAGGGTTTAAGAGAGGGGCGAAAGCAGCGGCGGCAGCAGAGGGAGGGTTTTCTTCCCCTTTGTGGAAGCCCCTTCAGGTGCCACCCTTCCTTCCAGCGCTGCCTCCAGTGCCAATTGAAGTCCAGCGCTTCTGAATGGAGCTCTTCTCTGGCTGTCGACTTTCGTGATAGGTGCAGGCAAAGGTAGCGTCCTTGGGGCTGTGCCACTGCAGCAATGCTGGCGCTTTGGGGATGAGCCACCTCCCCCACCCCACCCCATGTTAGCAAGGTGCAACAACATTGTGCTCCCCTTTGCACAGCAGTTCAGCCAAGCTATCTGCAAAACCGTTTCTCTTGAGGAGCGCTTGACAGTTTGCAGATATCTTGGCTGCCTGTTAGTGGAGAGAAGTGGCCAGAGTCACTTTCATCTCTTGAGAGCCTGGCCAAAGTTTTCCCATGACGCTCGCGCTCAGTGCTTTTGTGTCCCAGGGTAGGAGTTTGGCCAAGGTACCTGCAAAATCCCACCCCTGAATTGTACCCTGCAAGGTGCCCACCTCCAATGCCCCTGCCACCTCTTAGTGCCCCCCTGCCGGCCCCCTTTGCCTCTTAGTGCCTCCCTAAGGCATCCACAGTCCCCCAGGGGGTGGTACTGCCCACTGATCTAGATAATTCGACCATAAATGCTTTCCCCCCTTTTCTGCCTTCTGCACAGAGGCCGATTTATAAACTGTACAGATGCAGATAGATAACTCAACAAGATGTCCATAACAAAGAACATTTATTGGTTCATTAGGTATCCTCATAACTCACATTTGTGACAAAGTTCTTCTTTAATTACCAATCCTTTGTATATCTGCCTTGTAGTAAAAGATGGTTATCTCCTAACCCATCTCTTAGCGATAGAAAGAAGCTGCCATGAGTTCGTGAGTTCAGGCAAGAATGAGGAAAACTCCCCCAACCCCTCGAGGGTCAATTTAGTGACCAATCAGGATTACAGATGTGGTCATGTGATATGGACTACATTTCCCAGGATACCTTTAACTACATTTACCATGATGCATTCCCTTAAGGGGACAGCTCATAATTCCTAAGTAACTATCCAATTCCCACAGACTAGCTGGGACAGCACACCCCCAATATTGTAACTGTGGTATGATTGAGGAAGGGGAGGAATATTTCAAGAATATACCCAGAGAGGCCCTATCAAAAGGATCCTTGACTTCTATGAGATGGCAGAAATCTCTGATTGGAGACAAACATTAAAATAGAAGAATTTCTGCCCAGCAGAAAATTGACAGCATGCATACTCATTAAGCCTTGTTTGTTGGTTTATTGCAATCACTGATATATAAACATATTATAATGTATATTAGCCTAACTAGGTAACATCATCAGTACTAGTAAGGAGTGCTCACTTACTAGCTCTCCCTACAGCCACTGAACACTTCTTACTGACACAAATATTATTGCATTTGCTTATGCCTAAATTAGATTACTTCTTCAAAAACCTGTTGCCTATTCTTACCTATTGGTCCAAGGTCTTCAAAGTTGGTGAGAAGAAGGCTAATATCTCATGGTATTGATGGATGGAAGGACTGATGATGGCCAAAGCAGAAGAAACTGCAGAGAAAGTGTGGTGTGTTTTAATCCCTGTTCAAGCTAACTGTACTTCAGCAAATGAAGAGCAGAAGGCTCTGCCCATAGTAGGCGTTGCTAATTATGTTCAAAATTTTACATATCAAAACAAACTGTCCCATGCGTTCTTTTGAAAATTCATAGTATTCAATGTTATATAAGAAGCAATGATAAGCAGATCTTTGTAGATTTTGCATATCTGTTCTTTCAAGGAAAGCAGATGTTGCTTTCTCATGGAAGTCTCATGCCAATAGACATTTTGTGAACATCAAGTGATAAGAGGATCTAATTGTCAACAGTGAGTGTAGAAGATAGACTCTTCACGAACCAAGACAACTGAAAAGAAAATGGAAATTTTTTTTATTTCAGTTGGACTGGTTCCTCCTCCGAGATGTTTTATGATGAACATCTGCTCATAAACCTCTCATCTTCATGCTAAACATGATACAAAATTCTCTTTCTTTATAGCCTTCTGACACTGGTTTGTGCAGACTAAGGAATCTCAGCTATGGAACTCTGGGGAAATGTAGTCTATGCATCTTAAAGTTTCCAAGGTTGAATAACACTGCTCAAAGGGCTTGTGTCCGTGTTGCTTTAGGAAATGTTCTACAGTCTAAGTTAGGTTGGTTTGTTTTTTTTGGTTTTTTTTTGCAATTAAGGGTATGTTATCAGTGAGCTACATGGGTATATTGGTTCAAAACAGAATCCTGCCTTTTAAAGCTTCCTTTGGAAAGAGGAGTTGCAACAGCTCTGTTAATTCTCATGTGCTTTGATAAAGATGAAGAATTTTGAGTGTCAATATTAAGTCATCTGCCTTTTGTTTTTGTCTCTCTGTGTGTATGTCTCCTCCATGCAGTGTTTCTGTCCATGCCTTTGTACTATAGCAACATGGCCATAGAAGGCTAATTTTGTATGCCTTCTCAAAACCCAGTCAGCTTGCCAGAGATGGTATTCAGCAGGTTCTGACCAGTTCTGGAGAATCGTAGCGGAAATTTTGAATAGTTCGGAGAACCGCAAATACCACCTCTGACTGAGATTTTACAGTATCTTTCCCCTGCACACGCCCACCAAGCCACGCCCACAGAACCGGTAGTAAAAACATTTGAATCCCACTACTGCAGCTTGCTATAAAGGAAGTGGTCATGAAAATAGGACCACATAAGGTACATTGTGCTTGGAAAAAGTGCTTTTCACTTTTGGTTTTCTGACAGCATCAGATGTTACTTTCATGCAAGTCATGTGCAGCTAGACATAATGTGAACATCAAGTGATAAGTGAGTCTTGTTTTTGCACAATAATCATCAACTGTGATTTTAGAAGGAGACTTCCTATGACCCCAAGCAACTGGAAAGAAAAGAAATCTATCTCTCTATATAAAAGAAAAATACCACTCACGCATCTTCACAAAATCTCCAGAACTGTAAAGCCTACAAACTTGAAATTTGGCACGTATGTTCCTCTTGGCTTCTAAGTGCTCACTAAGAAAGGGTTTTTCAAATGACCATCAGAACATTAGGATTTCGTGTATTATTATTAACATGCTCTGATGCTAAGGAGTTCTACTCCTCCCCACCTAAAAAGAAATCTGTTCCAAATGCAAAACACGAGCAGAGGAGAGGAGTTTCAGTTTTAGTTCCACAGCGATGCCCAGGCTCCTTGCTGTCTCCTTCTTTGCTCACACAGCAAATACTGCTTCACTTTCCAAACAGCCCTCAACTCTTTCACACGCTGACAGGGCAGAGGTAAGATTCGACCGTTCGCACCTATTCGGGCAAACCGGTAGTGATTATTTGGCATGGGTCACCGAACCAGTGGCAATCCCTGGCTGGCCATGCCCCCAGTTGCCCTGTCGCTCACTTGCCATCGCTCTCCTAGCTTTCCGTTTCCCCACGTCCTCTTTCTCCCTAGGGAAAAGGAAGAAAGGCATGGATGCTGCAAGTATCATTTTCCCCATGGGAGTAAAGTGCCTGGGGTGAGAAAGAGTGCAGTCTGAAGGAGGGGATGAATCAAGCATTGGAGCACTTTTGTAACGTAAAGGAATGCATTTTGGAAGCAAGTCTTTTAAAAACTTCTCCAAGGATTTCCCATGGACGCTGCAAGTATCGCTTCCCCTTGTGAGTTAAAGTGCTGGAGTGAGAAGGAGTGCGGTTTGACAGAGGGGTGGGGGAATCGACTCCAGCCTTGGAGAAATTTAAAGGAGCTGCTTCCTAAATGTTTGTTCAGTTAAGTCTCTCTCTTTCTTCTTTCTTCTTTCTTTTCTCTTCTCTCTCTCTCTCTGTGTGTGTGTGTGTGTATGAGAGAGAGAGAGAGAGAGAGAGAGAGAGAGAGAGAGAGAGAGAGAGAGAGAGAGAGAGAGAGAAAGAAAGAAAGAAAGAAAGAAAGAGAGAGGAAGGTAGAGAAAGAAAGAAAAAAATAGGAAAAGAGAGAGAGATAAAACTCTGTGCTATTATTTTTAATTGTTCCATTATTTATCATGTGTTAATATTTTACACTGTCCCTACACCTAGAGTGATTTTTCTGCCTTTCTTTTGCCCAGGGCTACCACATATTTTTCAGGGTTTACATGCATTCAATGGCAATAGTCCAGAGCATAAAATACACATGTGTTTAACAAGAGTTGAAAAGGGACCTTGGAGGTCTTCTAGTCCAACCCCCAGCTCAGGCAAGAAAACTGAGGATGCCAAACTCTGAGTGGAAGTCCTGGGAAAGGTGTGAGAATAATACTTAGAAGGGACCTTGGAGTGAACCCTATACCACTTCAGAGAAATGGCTGTCCAGTCTTTTCTTAAAAACTTCCAGTGATTGAGCATCCAGAACTTCTGGAGACAGGCAGTTCCACAGGTTAATTGTTCTCACTCACAGGAAGTTTCTCCTTAGTTTTAGGTTGCTTCTCTCTGTTCAGTTTCGCTTCTTGTTTGCGTTCTGCTTCTTTGGAAAATACATTGTCCCCTTTCCTTGTGGCAGCCCCTTAAAAGCCTGTTGCCAATCACACTCTTGGGTAAAGCATGTGAGCCATTTCCTCCTTTCAGTGGTCCATGAAAGTACATCTATAGTATGCAGATAATAAAGTCAAAAAGGTGAACAACATTTTTACAGAACTATAGATAAGTTGAGGCTGAGTGACAAGGAATGGCTGGGAGGGGAGGGGCCAGGTGAGGCACCTTGATATGAGTGACATTGAGTTGACCATGCCCACCCAGTCACATGACCAGCCACACTCACCCAGTCACATGATCACAAGCCATGCCCACCAAATAAGCCACGCCCACAGAACTGGTAGTAAAATAATTTGAATTCCACCACTGTGACAGGGTACTCTAACACTGAAGGTTTCAAAGAAATGATTGGTCCACCATTTCTTTGAAATGTCATAGGGTTTCCTGGTTGAGCAGGGGGTTGGACTAGAAGATATCCAAGCGGCCTTCCAACTCTGCTATTCTATTATTCATCAGTAGGTGCAACATCTCTCAGATGAAAGGAACAATGATGGTTTAGCAATTCACAAACCATATGTGTTGAGTTCCCTTCTGCAAAATTATTTTTGAAATAGTACATGGTACAGAGGAGAGATCATCTGGTGTCCTACTTCCTTTCTCCATTCTGTGACTACTATCTATAATTTCATAATCATTGATTATGGTTTAAAGCTGGAACAGAGGCCACTTCCTCTGGGACCACCCTTGATGACTATAGCACATAGTGCTTTCCAAAGGCTCTGGCCAACTGTATAATTTTTGACAGTGAAATATGTTGATAATATAAATAATTGATTTTAAGTCACCTCTCCTTTCTGCACAATTGGTTTCTACCTGGTTTAAAGGCCTTGAAGACTGGTCTTTTTGGTGGTGGGATGAAAGACCCTATTAGCTTAGGTTTTTTTTAAAAAAAATCCTGTCCAATTTGCCATCTTTTATTCCTTGATTCTTTTTTATTCTTATTCTTTTATTACATTATTTGTCTAAAATGTTATAGGTCTTCCTGCCTGAGCAGTTGGGGTTGGATTAGAATATCTCAAGGGCTTTTTCCAACTCTGTTATTCTGTTGAAAATTCTATTATTCCTTTTCAGGTTCTCAATTGTGAAAAGTCCAGAGGCATTGGGAAGTCACAATATATAGATTTAATTCTTCGTTCACTTCCACATAATTGTGAATAATTTTTGACTTTTATCTCTGAGATTCAGAGTGGAAGATGCAACATATCACGTAGCAGAGTGGTAATACTGTTGCTTCCAGATATTGCAAAACTGCCTCTGATATGAATGAGACAGCCAATTCCGTAAATGATGCCTTGATTTGTTTGCAGACTTTTCCATGAGACTACAGAAATGCATATCATCTTTAACCTATGGCCATTCTGTCAGGGACCAATTAAAGTTAGGACAGTATTACTATAACCCATCCTTGGAGTTCTGACTATGTCAGCATCCCTATAGCCCACACGGTTGCTGTCTTGCTGCTGACAACCTGTCTGGACTTAAGACTTTCAACCTTTCCTGCTGGCTTGCCGAGAAAATCAGTGGGGAAGCTGGTAGAGAAGATCACAGGTTTCTGGGAATAAGTCTCTGCCACTTATGCATCGTCTCCCAGCCATCCTGATTATTTATTTTTTATTTATTTATTTGATTTGTCAATTGTTTACAAGATAATAAGTACAAGTGTATACATAGTTGTGAATATATGAAATGGGTACATAAAAGAAAAATAAAAGAATAAGAGAAACAATAGGACAGG
Organism: Notechis scutatus; assembly: GCF_049901735.1. Classification (NCBI taxonomy): domain Eukaryota; kingdom Metazoa; phylum Chordata; class Lepidosauria; order Squamata; family Elapidae; genus Notechis; species Notechis scutatus. The sequence continues at coordinate 203,678,109 of NC_142011.1, forward strand.
GACGGTAGGCACGTTGGTGCGCTTATGCACGCCCCCTACAGGCCTCTTAGGAAAGGGGTGAGGTCAATAGTAGACAGTCTAAGGTTAAAGTTTTTGGGGTTTGGGGAAGAAACTACAGAGTCGGGTAGAGTATTCCAGACATTGACCACTCTATTGCTGAAGTCGTATTTCCTGCAATCAAGTTTGGTGCGGTTTACTTTGAGTTTGTATCTGTTGTGTGCTCTTGTGTTGTTATGGTTAAAGCTGAAGTATTCATTGACAGGTAGGACATTGCAATGTATGATTTTATATACCATGCTTAAGTCGGACCGAAGACGGCGTAATTCGAGGTTTTCTAGTTTTAGAATTTCGAGTCTGGTGGCATAAGGTATTCTACAACGGGTAGAAGAGTGGAGAACTCTTCTTGTGAAATACTTCTGGACTTTCTCAATTGTGTTAATATCACATACGTGATAAGGATTCCAGACTGATGAACTGTATTCGAGTATTGGTCTAGCAAATGTTTTGTATGCTCTGGTTAGTAGTGAGATATTACCAGAGAAAAGCAACGTAGGATTAGGTTAACAACTCTTAATGCCTTTTGGCTATGTAGTTGCAGTGGGCTCTAGCACTTAGATCATTAGAGGTGAGTATTCCCAGGTCCTTTACAGAGCTTGGGTCATCAACAAGATCTTGACTATTCAGCTTGTATTTTATTTTCTGATTTTTTTTACCAATATGTAAGACAGAGCATTTATTTGTTGAGATTTGAAGTTGCCATATGTTAGACCATTCAGATACATAGTCTAGATCTTTTTGTAGGGTAGTAGTATTGTCTGTGGTATTGAACAGCTTTACATCATCAGCGAAGAGAACGCAATTGCTCTTGATATGATCACAAAGGTCATTTATGTAGATTATGAAGAGAGTTGGTCCTAGAACACTGCCTTGGGGAACACCACTATTGACAGGTACTGGATTTGATAGGGCGTTCCCAATTTTGACCATTTGTTGTCTGTTTGACAGGAATGCTTCTATCCAGTTATTCAGTTGTCCAGAGATACCATAAGATTTTATTTTTTAGGAGTAGTTTGTCGTGTACCACTGAATCAAAGGCTTTGCAGAAGTCTATGTAGATTGCGTCTATTGCTTTGCCCTGGTCAAGTTGTGTAGTCCATATGTTTTTGCAGTGTAAGAGTTGCAGATTACAGGATAGTTTTTTTCTGAAACCAAATTGTTTATTGGAGAGTAGGTTGTTTGTCTCTAAATGGAGGATGATGGATTGGTTAATAATTGATTCCATGACTTTACAGGTGACGCAGCATAAGGAGATTGGTCTGTAATTTTCAACTAGGCTTGGGTCTCCCTTTTTGAAGATGGGGATGACTGTGGCTTGTAACCATAGGTTGGGCAAGGAGCTGGTTCTGAAAGATTTTTCAAAGATTATGCTTAGAGGTTTGGCTATGGCAGTGGATAGTTTTCTTAAGAAGTAGGCACATATTCCATCCGGTCCAATAGATAGAGATGGTTTTAGGTTGCGTAGTGCTTTATCAACGTTGTCTACTGTAAAATCGATATGTATTAGATCATTATTGTTATCTGTGGTACGGCTAGGAAACATTGGGCATGATCCATTACTGTTTACAAACACTGAGCCGAAGAATGTGTTAAAGATGTTGGCTTTAATGGTGTCGTCGCTGCAGTCTTTACCATCAGGTCCTATCAAGGGAGGGATGGACCTTGAGTCTTTTAGTTTGTTGTTTACAAAATTGTAAAAAGCACGGGTGGAATTGGTGCTTAGAAGGTTTTCCTCTTGTTTAATGTGGTAATTGGTGCATTCGGTCTTTATCTGGTGGCATAAATTTTTGTATCGGTTTTTGAAATTAGCAACGTGACCAGATTTGTTTTTCCGCCAGAGTGATCTCTTTTTGGATTGAAGTTTCCTTATTGATATGGGTAATCTGCTTTTTTGTTTTGTTTTGGGAGTTGTTGTTGGAACATATAGTTTGATGACTCTTTTGACTTCAAGTAAAAATATGTTGTAATGGTCTTCAACAGTATTGCATCCAGTGAATAGAGATTGCCAATCGAGGGATGAGAGATCGTTATCTATAAGATCATAGTTGCCTTTTTTGAAGTTACAACTAGGGATGACATCATTGTGGTGATTTTTGTGTGGACGTATGTTGAGGCAAAAGTCAATCATATTGTGGTCACTACTGGAAAAGGGTTCTTTGGTTTGTATTCGGTAAATTAAATTCAAACTATTGCAGAAGATGAGATCGAGGCAGTTGTTCAGTCTAGTGTTGTTGGTTACTAGTTGTTCAAGACCTAGATTTGTAATAGCATTGTAGAAGGTTGTGTGTCTGACACATCTACAGATTTTCCTTGACCCAAAGTCTCACATCATGCAGGGAGTACAGGGAGGAGGTACAGAGTCTAGCTACATGGTGCGCTGACAATAACTTATTATTCAACACTAAAGAGCTCATTGTGGATTTCAGGAAGAAAAATCCTTTCTCCTATATACATCAATGGGAGAATGGTAGAACGTGTCACCAGCTACAAGTTCCTGGGGATCCACCTTTCTGAGGACCTGTCCTGGCAGATTAACACCACCAGCCTGATCAAGAAAGCTCACCAGCACCTCTTCTTTCTGAGATTATTGAGGAAGAACCACCTTTCCCCAACTATTCTGATCAAATTCTACCGCTGTGCAGTCGAGAGCATCCTAACCAGCTGTATCTCAGTCTGGTATGGAAATTGCATCATTAAAGAAAAGAAGGCATTACAGAGGGTGGTGAAAACCGCCCAATGCATTATAGGGATACCACTTCCTGCCATTGTGGACATTCAGAGGAAACGATGTCTGCAAAAAGCCCACAGCATCATTAAGGACTCCTCCCATCCAGCCCACAAACTGTTTACCCTTCTTCCATCTGGGAAGAGGTTCAGGTGCCTGCAGTCCAAGACCAGCAGGCTAAGGAACAGCTTCTACCACACGGCGGTCTCCTTACTGAACTCCTCAACTCGTCTATCCCCCCACACACACACACTGATACTTCCCCTAATAATTTTATATCTTGTATAAACTCTCTGTGCATTATCCTTATATTCAATATGTTCATAAACACTCTGTACAGTCGTATATATTTCTTCCATAGATATATATTCTGTATATTCATAGATATTCTGTATATCCATATATAGTCATATATTTTGTATGTATGTATGTATGTATGTGTATAGGCTGTCAATCATTTGGAAGCCTGCACTCACAAACAAAAAAATCTCCACACCACAAGCCAGGCAAACACCTGGGCACAAACAGATCCCCCTGATACCTCCAGCTCAAACACACCCCAACCAGGCACCCAGATGAAACCCAGCTTCCTAACTAATGATAGCCGTCCATTTACCCGAAGCCAAGCTGCACTAAAGGCCTCCATTAAAGTAACACAATGCTGCCAGCCAATCAAGATACAAAAGAGCCAAAAACAGACAGAAGATATCAGAGACACCCATCAAGCAGAACACAGCAAACTCCGAGACCAATAAACACAGACCAAGACTCCCAACCAATCAGGATGAAGAAAAACCATTCTGGCACAGCAATAGGCTGCCCCAAATTTAAATCTGAAACCACTGTAAAAGTCTGACCCACAGACGGACACAATACAGAAGCCTGATGATGGCAGATGAGATTCTGCTGAAACGTTGCTACAACTTTAAAAGAACTACAATGACGGGAAAATACCCAACCAAGCCGAACACCATACATGGGTACCCGCGAAAACTTAAGAAAATTATATATATATATATATATATATATATATATATATATATATATATATATACACACACACACACACACACACACACACACACACACACACACACACATACATACATACATACATACATACATACATACATACATCATTGCTGTTTTGCATTTCTGGTTAGATGCTAACTGCATTTCATTGCCTGTGTCCATGTGCAATGACAATAAAGTTGAATCTAATCTAAACTAATCACTTGTACACACTCCCCACCTCCCTCACACCTCTCACTTCATCACCTGGCAGCAGCCACTTATCTACCTGCTGGCCTGGGACTTGCAACTTCCTGCCAGTTTCCCCACTTAACTTTGGTTGCAGGAAGCCGGTAGGGCATTGCCACACCTAAGAACTGTAGGATTCTGTTTTGGAGGGAAAGCTCTTGCTTCCCATATTTTTCCCCAGTCTTCATTATGAACTCTGATAACATTATTTTTGAGGCAAACAAAGCTTTGTTATATTTTATTTCTATAACAAGAAATAACTTTTTTCTACTGATAAGAGGTATCCTGCATTAAAGAAAAGCTAAATGTATGCATTTTCAAAGGGTATGAAATTGTTGTTTGTACACTTTTATCAGATTTCAGCAGCTTCATCTTCTCTGAAGACTCTTTGAAAAATCACCTTGATGCTCTCCCTGGTCCAAGATCGTTTCTTTCTCCCAACCAGAAAATAGACCACAGGGTTAACACAGCTGTTTAAAGAAGCACTTGGAGCTAAGTAGAAATTCAGTTCAAGAATATCAAACAAATACCTCTTGTTAAGAAAATGAGTAGTGAACACATAGATATATAAAGGAAGAGTAAGAATAAGGAAACAGA
>NC_142011.1:203682847-203693062 GCF_049901735.1 Notechis scutatus
CAGTCCCTCTTGCTCTTTCCCTTCTTAGTAAGAGGCCAAAGCCTCACTGTTAATTATTGAATTTGAACAGGTTTCTAATTGGTTTTATTTTAATTTTACTCATTGTTGATTCATTCCATGAATTAACTGCCTTTAGGTGAAATCTGGAAACAGCAGATGCGGTTGGTGCTTTTCCTATATTTGAAAAGACCTTATTTCTAGAAAGCAAAATAAGCTGTTTTATAAATACCATGCCGTTCATGTCCTGCACAGCATTACATGTGGACTGATGTAGACATCTCTTCAAATACAATTATTTCTATGTGTATTCAGATGAAAGTGTTATTATGTTGAAAGAGATTTGTCCCCACCTATAAGATGACAGCCTCAAGTGCAAGTTATTCATTGCTACTCAAAAAGAAGCACAGAGGTCTTGTAAGTGGGTTTGAGTTCTTCTATCTCCCTCCAGTCACTTCTGCTTCTTTGAAGACCTTTTGCAAAATGACCTTCAAGCTTTCCTTGGTCTGAGCTCTTTTTTTTCTCCCAACTAGAAAATAGATCACTGGATTAATACTGCTGTTTAGGCAGGAAAACAGTATAACACCTGCCTCCCAATACCGCAGGTCAGGGCCAGCTTGAATACTAAAAAAATTAAGAATAACCACAAAGACATTTAATGGAAATGCAAGGATGAGGAAACAGAGAAGAGTAATTAAAATCATCAGTAAAAGCCGACCCTGATTCTTCTGTTTAGGTTTAACGCACACTTTGATGAAAAGGACCAGAGTAGAGAGTATGATCAATGGAAGGGAAACTATAGCAGTCACAAGGAAATGGAGACCAAACAGGTTGTATTCTCCAAAGACATTTGTGAATAGCCCAATGCTTCCACTCAAGAGGAAAGAGGAGATCCACAGGAGGACACACACCATGGAGGACAAACCTTTTGGCCGGGAACAGTGATGCCAGATTGGGAAGAGGACAGCCACACACCGGTCAATGCTGATGGCTGTCAGAATAAAGTTTGCGTTGATGTACATCATGTGGGAGAAAAAGACACAGAAATGGAAGAGTATTTCGCTTCTTAGAAAATAGGTTAATAAATGTATTTTATATATAACTACAGAGGCGAGGAACCCAGAGTCTGCAATGGCCAAGTGAAGGATGAATGTGGTGAAACGGTTTCTCTTAATCTGGAAGCCCAGTAGCCAGATGATGTAGCCATTGCCCACAAATCCAATACAACAGATAATTAAAGAAATGCTTATCAATATATTCCATCCTAAATCAGAAGGGATGATCCCATCTTCATACTCATATGAATCACTGATATTGTTATATTCATAATAGTTCTGTGTAGCATCCAGATCTCCCAGGCTGGAATTCATCATTGAGGTTTTGTAATCGTCTGACAATCCTTTAGGAAGTTCCTAACAGAAGAAAAGAAAGAAGAGTGGATTCAATCATTCCTGTCTCCTGAATAATACCAATATTGTCATAGCTTCCAGTATCTAAGGGGCTGTCAACCTGTACTTCAAAGCACCAGAGGGCAGAAAGAGAAGCAATGGATCAGGACTAATCAAGGAGAGAACTAACTCAGAAATAAGGAGAACTTTCCTGACAGGACAATAAACAGGTGGATCAGCTCATCTTCAGAAGCTGTGGGTGCTCCCTCACTGCAGGTTTTTAAGAAGAGATTGGACAACCATTTGTTTAGAATGGTATAGAATCTCTTGCTTGATCATGGAGTTGGACTAGATGACCTCCAAAGTCCTTCCAATTCTGTTATTGTTATTCCTCTTTCCCTGTGAATAGTTTGAGTCACGGGTGGGCTGCTGGGGATTCGCAGGGGTTCGGGAGAGCTCCTAGCTAAGATTCTGGGCAGTTTAGAAAACCCCCTAATCCCATTCCTGGCTGGCTCTGTCCACCCCACCCCTCCCAGGAATCCCCTGTGTTGGATACAGGTAAGTGCAGGGCATGCACGAAGTTCAGGAAGGCCAGAAATGGGCCTGTTTCTGGCTTCCAGAGAGCCTCCGGAGCCCGGGGAGGCCATTTTCAACACCCACCCCCCCCACTGTGGTGCAGGAGGTCGACTTGGCCAGACCCACCATGGCCACACCAACCCAGCAACCAGGCAGAGAACCCTTTGCTAAAATTGTTGAAGCCCATCTCTAGTTTGAGTGATGCAGCTGCAGTAATGAGCCAACTCCTTGAACTGTTTATTGCCACATCTAAGAAGAGTGTTGTGGATTGACACCCTCTTCTTTGTGGCAGCCCCTCAAATATTGAAATTCTGCTATCGTGTCACCCCCTAGGACTTCTTTTCACTCTTCTTAGTTCCAGGTTGGTTCTCTCTTCATTATTTAAGTATAGAAGATTTCCCATCTGCATGTGTTCAAACTTTCTGTGATTAACTGGAACTTTCCCAGTTGATAGAAAAATGGAATGGCTTTTTTTACAGAACTGAAGAGCCAAAACTGATGAAAAATGTTTATGGGTAAGCTAAAGAAATATCTTATTCTCTTGACTTTGGGTTCAAAATAGTTTGCTTGCTTCTGACATGCTTGTATTGTTCTGCCATGATGGCTAAAAGTAGGTTGGAAAATGAGCGAAAACCAGGAAACCTCAACTGAGGCTGTCATGACAGTCAACATATAAATATCAGGTATAGAAATATGCAGCTATTATTGCTCTGTTTGCATATCCCTGGATCTAATTAAACCTTCCAAAATTGTAACTTACCTGAAAGTGGTGGTCCCAAACTCTTCAAAGTTGGTGAGTGGAAGATTATTGTGTCACAATATTGAGGGCTGAAGTCACCATGGACAGCAAGAAGTGCAGGCAAAATGTCTCTAAGTCCTATTTAGATGAAGTTCATCAACAGAAGGGAAGTCCATCCACCCGATCTTGAGTTACAAAGTTCAAAGAATTGTCTGAAGATTTGGATGTACCTGGAAGTAGAGCCTAATCAGAAACCTTCAGAGGTGTTGTTGGTTTTTTTTTTTTTTAGAAAGGAACAGGGTTCAGCATAGCAGGTGAGGATTGATCTCCTGCAGAAAATCTAAGAGCTTTTGCTTCTGGCATGAAAAAGTAACTCTAAAAGGTTCATACATATACTGTGGATTTTCTAAACAGAATCTAGCACCATGTGACACCCAAGATGTGATGCTTGTCTGTCTAAGATTATCTCCAACAGTCAATGTAGAAGAGAGAGCCTGCTTGGGCAAGTGAATCAAAAGGCAAGTCAGACAGAGTTAAATTTTGAAAAACTGTTCAGCAATATTATAAAGAAAGCTTTTTTTTAAATAAAGTTTTTTTTTATTTTTAAACACAAACATACACATACAAAAACATAAAAACATAAAATCCTCTTCCATTTTATATACACACAGTGTTTCAGTTGGTTACATATCTTTTGTGCTATACTTTTGTAGTCATTTACTCACAATTTATATCAGTCTTCACACTAACATATGTTTATATATTTATCAGTTATTAATCATCCATGACTAAAACTATTTATTCCATCATTTTATAAGAGATGTCCCACATTTTATCTTAAACTTTATGTTATACTTTCAACCAGTGTTTATATATATCTATATTATGTTTTATATCAATCTATTAGATTTCTATTACAAAATTATCTAGTCTATTATATTACCATGCCTTTTTATCCAACCATTGATAAAACAAATCCCATATCATATAAAATTGCTTATCTTCTTGTTCTCTAATTTCAAATGTCAGTTTACTCATTTCAGCACAGTCCATAATTTTTTTGATAACTTCCTCCTGCATAGGTATTTTGTCATTTTCCCAGTTCTTCGCAAATACAATTCTAGCTGCTGTTAAAACATTTACAATCAAATATTTCAGTTCTTTATTGTATATGTCCGGTATGACTCCCAATAAAAAGATCTCTGGTTTAAAGTCTGTATGTTGTTTTATCATTTTTTCCAACCATATGTGGATTTTAGTCCAATATTTCTTTGCGTCTGAACATGTCCACCACATATGATAATATGAGCCAGGTATCTGATGACATTTCCAGCATTTATCCAATTGATTCTTAAACATTCTCGCAAGTCTCGTCAGGGTAGGTGCCACCTGTAAAACATCTTATACAAATTTTATAAAGAAAGCTTTTTGAGGAACAGGGGAAATTGTTCCTTTGAGTTTTAAGATGCTCTGATTAAGTGGACTATTTGCTGATTGATGTGAGAGGATCAAACGAACAAAACTTCACTGACAGTTGAATTTCTCAGGTGATAAATGGGGCTGTGACCACTGAGGAAGAGACCCAGCTGATCACAGTCATTCAACAGTGCAGTCTGTTCCTTTGTTTTGATACTATCTTCTCCTTAAGGCTTACTTCCCTTCTTTGGTCATTAGAAATATGAAGACTGGGGACAGTAAAGCTTAACATCCTTGCCTGAAGATGCCTTTCTGGCTATCTCCCAAAGGCGCTTTCCCAAAAGGCAACTAAACTTTCTTGGTTTTTTCTTTAAAAACATTTTGCTTTTCAGCCAAGAAGCTTTTTCAGTTCTTTTTCAGAACTGAACTTGACAGCCAAGGTTCTCCTTATTCTACAGTTGGTGATTATCTTGCAAAAACAAGAACCAGATTGTCCTGTCACTTGATGCTCATATTGATTCTGTAAGATAAAGAATATATCTCACGGTGTGCGGCTTTTAACAAGATCTGCTTACCCATCCCAGAACAGATAGAATATTTATTGCAGAAAATCTGCTTAATATTGCTTATACTCCAATGTATGACAAATCTTGGACATTATAAGCAAAGCCTAATAAGGGTAAAGGTAAAGGTTCTCCTTGCACAAATGTCCTAGTCATTCCCGACTCTAGGGGGTGGTGCTCATCTTTGTTTTAAAGCCGAAGAGCCAGCACTGTCCGAAGATGTCTCCGTGGTCATGTGGCTGGCATGACTAAACACAGAAGGCACATGGAACACTATTACCTTCCCACCAAAGGTGTCCCTATTTTTCTACTTGCATTTGATGTGATTTTGAACTGCTAGGTTGGCAGAAGCTGGGACAAGTAACGGGAGCTCACCCCATTATGTGGCACTAGGGATTCGAACCGCTGAACTGCCAACCTTTCAATCAACAAGCTCAGTTTCTTAGCCACTGAGCCACCATGTCCCTTATCTAGTAAGAGTATAATGTACTTAACCTAGCTGTGTTCTTTGGACCTCTCTCATTTTCACCAATGAGTCTATATAATTGTGGATGGAGTTGACCCTAGTCTGGCTTATGGCTTCATGTGGGGAATATCCACTTCTAATCTCAGGATTTGAGACCGGTGCTCTGTTGACTAATGTTGGTCATATTTGGCCATCTTGTTTGAGTTTGGCAGTCTCAGAAGTTTAAGAAGCAGAGAATGTGGAATGCTGGATTCCCTTTCATCTTCTTTTTCAACATATTTCAGACCAAGTGGGAATGGCTGGGCAATTGAATGAAAAACTGTAAGCTCTGCAGCCCTTCATTGTGGATGACAACAGCAGTATGATTATCTGATGGATGATGTCATCAAGGAACAGGTTAGTGCAAATTATGCCTAAAAACCTTGTTGGTTAATGTTGACTTGATTGTTCTTAGCATTGCCATTTTTATGTCAAGGTTCTCACTGACAAACCCAACCAAGCAAGCACTGTTGATCCAATCCAATCTCTTAATGCAAAACTTTATTGAGTACATCATTTCGGCACAAAATGAAAGCGAAAACAGCTCTGGGTAATTCCCAGACAATTCAGTATAATTAAAGCAGGGGTGTCAAACTGGCAGCCCATAGACCAGATACATCCCGTGCAGGCCACACCCACCCTGGCAAAAAACATTGCAATACATCATGTGACTTTACATGACATGGTTGAGTTTGTCATCTGTGAATTAATGCATAGAATCCTCCCTTCCCCCATTAGTGGGGGTCACATTGTCCATTTAGGTGTCCCAGGTATTGTGGGAAGATTTCCATGACTCTGACAAACACCTGCTGAAACGTCCTTGGTTCCCATGAGCAGGTTTCTGGTTATTGTCTAGAATACACATTCCAGTCTCTCCTTCTCTTTCTCCCAGATCTGTTGGCAAGCTGCAAAGCAGTAAAAGTGAAAGCAGCTTGAATACACTTCAAAGCTTGACATTTTATCTGAGCTGAGCTGGTGCGGTGGTTAGAGGGCAGTACTGCAGGCTACTTCTGCTGCCTGAGGGCTGCCTGCAATTTGGCAGTTCAAATCTCACCAGGCTCAAGGTCGACTCAGCCTTCCATCTTTCTGAGGTGGGTGAAATGAGGACCCATAATTGTTGGGGACCAGAGGCTGACTCTGTAAACCACTTAGAGAAGGCTGTAAAGCCTTGTGAAGCAGTATATAAGTCTAAGTACTATTGCTATTGCTATATTGGGGTGGTATCTTTCCATCCTTTCATACCGATCTGGTGATTTTAGAGTTCGCCTCTTCTGTTGCTCCCAAGGCATGGAATATGCTTGAAAACAGTCCCTCTTGCTCTTTCCCTTCTTAGTAAGAGGCCAAAGCCTCACTGTTAATTATTGAATTTGAACAGGTTTCTAATTGGTTTTATTTTAATTTTACTCATTGTTGATTCATTCCATGAATTAACTGCCTTTAGGTGAAATCTGGAAACAGCAGATGCGGTTGGTGCTTTTCCTATATTTGAAAATATCTTATTTCTAGAAAGCAAAATAAGCTGTTTTATAAATACCATGCCGTTCATTTCCTGCACAGCATTACATGGGGACTGATGTAGACATCTCTTCAAATACAATTATTTCTATGTGTATTCAGATGAAAGTGTTATTATGTTGAAAGAGATTTGCTCCCCCCTATAAGATGACAGCCTCAAGTGCAAGTTATTCATTGCTACTCAGAAAGAAGCACAGAGGTCTTGTAAGTGGGTTTGAGTTCTTCTATCTCCCTCCAGTCACTTCTGCTTCTTTGAAGACCTTTTGCAAAATGACCTTCATGCTTTCCTTGGTCTGAGCTCTTTTTTTTCTCCCAACTAGAAAATAGATCACTGGATTAATACTGCTGTTTAGGCAGGAAAACAGTATAACACCTGCCTCCCAATACCGCAGGTCAGGGCCAGCTTGAATACTAAAAAAATTAAGAATAACCACAAAGACATTTAATGGAAATGCAAGGATGAGGAAACAGAGAAGAGTAATTAAAATCATCAGTAAAAGCCGACCCTGATTCTTCTGTTTAGGTTTAACGCACACTTTGATGAAAAGGACCAGAGTAGAGAGTATGATCAATGGAAGGGAAACTATAGCAGTCACAAGGAAATGGAGACCAAACAGGTTGTATTCTCCAAAGACATTTGTGAATAGCCCAATGCTTCCACTCAAGAGGAAAGAGGAGATCCACAGGAGGACACACACCATGGAGGACAAACCTTTTGGCCGGGAACAGTGATGCCAGATTGGGAAGAGGACAGCCACACACCGGTCAATGCTGATGGCTGTCAGAATAAAGTTTGCGTTGATGTACATCATGTGGGAGAAAAAGGCACAGAAAAGGAAGAGTATTTCGCTTCTTAGAAAATAGGTAAATAAATGTATTTTATGTATAACTACAGAGGCGAGGAACCCAGAGTCTGCAATGGCCAAGTGAAGGATGAATGTGGTGAAACGGTTTCTCTTAATCTGGAAGCCCAGTAGCCAGATGATGTAGCCATTGCCCACAAATCCAATACAACAGATAATTAAAGAAATGCTTATCGATATATTCCATCCTAAATCAGAAAGGATGAACCCATCTTCATACTCATATGAATCACTGGTATTGTTATATTCATAATAGTTCTGTGTAGCATCCAGATCTCCCAGGCTGGAATTCATCATTGAGGTTTTGTAATCGTCTGACAATCCTTTAGGAAGTTCCTAACAGAAGAAAAGAAAGAAGAGTGGATTCAATCATTCCTGTCCCACGAATAATACCAATATTGTCATAGCTTCCAGTATCTAAGGGGCTGTCAACCTGTACTTCAAAGCACCTGACGGCAGAAGAAGAAGCAATGGATCAAGACTAATCAAGGAGAGAACTAACTTAGAAATAAGGAGAACTTTCCTGACAGGACAATAAACAGGTGGATCAGCTCATCTTCAGAAGCTGTGGGTGCTCCCTCACTGCAGGTTTTTAAGAAGAGATTGGACCACCATTTGTTTTGAATGGTATAGAATCTCTTGCTTGATCATGGAGTTGGACTAGATGACCTCCAAAGTCCTTCCAATTCTGTTATTGTTATTCCTCTTTCCCTGTGAATAGTTTGAGTCACGGGTGGGCTGCTGGGGATTCACAGGGGTTCAGGAGAGCTTCTAGCTAAGATTCTGGGAAGTTTAGAAACCCCCCTAATCCCATTCCTGGCTGGCTCTGTCCACCCCACCCCTCCCAGGAATCCCCATGGCCTGTTTTGGATACAGGTAAGTGCAGGGCATGCACGAAGTTCAGGAAGGCCAGAAATGGGCCTGTTTCTGGCTTCCAGAGAGCCTCCGGAGCCCGGGGAGGCCATTTTCAACACCCCCCCACCGTGGTGCAGGAGGTCGACTTGGCCAGACCCACCATGGCCACACCAACCCAGCAACCAGGCAGAGAACCCTTCGCTAAAATTGTTGAAGCCCATCTCTAGTTTGAGTGATGCAGCTGCAGTAATGAGCCAACTCCTTGAACTGTTTATTGCCACATCTAAGAAGAGTGTTGTGGATTGACACCCTCTTCTTTGTGGCAGCCCCTCAAATATTGAAATTCTGCTATCGTGTCACCCCCTAGGACTTCTTTTCACTCTTCTTAGTTCCAGGTTGGTTCTCTCTTCATTATTTAAGTATAGAAGATTTCCCATCTGCATGTGTTCAAACTTTCTGTGATTAACCGGAACTTTCCCAGTTGATAGACAAATGGAATGGTTTTTTTACAGAACTGAAGAGCCAAAACTGATGAAAAATGTTTATGGGTAAGCTAAAGAAATATCTTATTCTCTTGACTTTGGGTTCAAAATAGTTTGCTTGCTTCTGACATACTTGTATTGTTCTGTCATGATGGCTAAAAGTAGGTTGGAAAATGAGCGAAAACCAGGAAACCTCAACTGAGGCTGTCATGACAGTCAACATATAAATATCAGGTATAGAAATATGCAGCTACTATTGCTCTGTTTGCATATCCCTGGATCTAATTAAACCTTCCAAAATTGTAACTTACCTGAAAGTGGTGGTCCCAAACTCTTCAAAGTTGGTGAGTGGAAGATTATTGTGTCACGATATTGAGGGCTGAAGTGACCATGGACAGCAAGAAGTGCAGGCAAAATGTCTTTAAGTCCTATTTAGATGAAGTTCATCAACAGAAGGGAAGTCCATCCACCCGATCTTGAGTTACAAAGTTCAAAGAATTGTCTGAAGATTTGGATGTACCTGGAAGTAGAGCCTAATCAGAAACCTTCAGAGGTGTTGTTGGTTTTTTTTAAGAAAGGAACAGGGTTCAGCATAGCAGGTGAGGATTGATCTCCTGCAGAAAATCTAAGAGCTTTTGCTTCTGGCATGAAAAAGTAACTCTAAAAGGTTCATACATATACTGTGGATTTTCTAAACAGAATCTAGCACCATGTGACACCCAAGATGTGATGCTTGTCTGTCTAAGATTATCTCCAACAGTCAATGTAGAAGAGAGAGCCTGCTTGGGCAAGTGAATCAAAAGGCAAGTCAGACAGAGTTAAATTTTGAAAAACTGTTCAGCAATATTATAAAGAAAGCTTTTTTTAAAATAAAGTTTTTTTATTTTTAAACACAAACATAAACATACAAAAACATAAAAACATAAAATCCTCTTCCATTTTATATACACACAGTGTTTCAGTTGGTTACATATCTTTTGTGCTATACTTTTGTAGTCATTTACTCACAATTTATATCAGTCTTCACACTAACATATGTTTATATATTTATCAGTTATTAATCATCCATGACTAAAACTATTTATTCCATCATTTTATAAGAGATGTTCCACATTTTATCTTAAACTTTATGTTATACTTTCAACCAGTGGTTATATATATATATATTATGTTTTATATCAATCTATTAGATTTCTATTACAAAATTATCTAGTCTATTATATTACCATGCCTTTTTATCCAACCATTGATAAAACAAATCCCATATCATATAAAATTGCTTATCTTCTTGTTCTCTAATTTCAAATGTCAGTTTA
>NC_142011.1:205060662-205155662 GCF_049901735.1 Notechis scutatus
AATGGATGGGTGGTGGTACACTGGGTGTTGATAAGCCCCCATTAGCAAAGTGGAAAATAAAACGGGGTGAACTTTAAAGGAGGGTTATGGGGCAGTTTGCAATTAAGCAGCTCGTATTACTGGCTTCCAAAAAGCTACCTGAAGGCCTGTGTATTAGGGGAGAATAAAATAATTGCATTCTTTACCCAACTAAATGCCTTTGAAATAGCAATAGCGCTTATACACCACTTTACAGTGTTTTCCAGCCCCCTCTAAACGGGTTTACAGAGTCAGCCTTCCTTGCAGACAGCTGGTCATTTGCATTCTTTTTAGAGAGTCATAGAGGCTACTTATTTAACAGTGAAGGGTCACAGGGCAGAAAACATTCTGCAGAAAGCATAGCTCCAACTTCTCAATGATTCAGGTGACCCCGAGGACACAGCTAAAGCTCCAGGTGACCTCAACGATTCTCTAAAAGAATGCAAATGACCATCTGTCTGCAAGAAGTATAAATCCTTCCATTCTCCACCATCCAGTCAGAGTTGAAGAAGCTTCTCAGATGAGAAGCGAAAGGTCATCAAAGAAAAAACAAGAAAGTCCAGTTGCCTCCAGAAAAAGCACCTTTGGGACCACCATGACCTGGAGGACTGAGAATCTTTACAAACTTTTAGCTCTACAATTTGGGATGGACACTCTTTGAATGGTGTGGGGGTAAGAATGAATTTCCAGAGGGGAAAAAAAATTGCAGACTACAGGAACCAGGAGCACCACTCAAAGTGACCCTGAGGACACAGATAAACCTCCAAGTTGGCCTCAACAACCCTCTAAAAAGATACAAATAACCAGCTGTCTGCAAGGAATATAAATCCTTCCATTCTTCACCATCCTGTCAGAGCTGAAGAAGCTTCAAAGAAATATCTTCAAACAAAAACCAGAAAGTCCAGTTGCCCGTTGAAAAAAGTACCTTTGAAGCCCATTGGGTTGATTGCAACAGCAGGTCCTCAAGCAAGAGAGCACAGGTTTATGAGTCTGTCCAAACAGAAGCACATGATGTTGACACAGAGGGAAAGAAGAAGAACATGTTTCTATTTGTCCTTCGGCGTTGCCTTGCGTCCACGTGACTTGGTTGGGTCACATAATTTCACTCTCCTTTTCATTGTTTTTAGCATGGTCATTTGGGCTGCAGCCTGGAAGGAAAACTGCTTACTCCCTTTGCTTACAGCATCCATCTTTGAGCTGCACATGGTTAATGTCTAATTGTAATCTAAGATCAGCTTCTTTGGCTCTTGGGTCTTGAGTTAAAAACTCAACTTTTGGGTGACTTCACGGACAGATGAGTATACTGTTATTGCAGGGGAGGGATTCTACCGATTCGGACCGGTTCTATAGAACTGGTTGTTACGATTCTGTGCAGTTTGGAGAACCAGCAAATCATGACCCTGGCTGGCCCCGCCCTTCTCTGTCTGCCCTTCCCCTCCCTGTCCAGTCGGTCCTTATCGCGCATGTGCAACCTTGCGCGCATGCCCAACATCACTGACGGCAGTCTCCTCAAGGTATTTCTTCCCCCCTCCCAACGATCAGCTGATCAGATGATCAGCTGTGCTGGCATCCTCCTCGCTGTCTTACTGCTTCACCCAGGAGGCTTCCCTGAAGCCCAGGAGGCAAAAATGGGGCAAGGGGGTGCTGTGCGCCCCCCCACTCCGTTTTTGGCCTCCTGGGCCGCAGGGAAGCCTTCTGGGAACAAAAACTCCGCCCTCCCCCGAAGCCTAGGTGGCCAAAAAAATGGAGCACAGGGGGGAGGTGCTGCAAAAAAAAAAAAAAAGATGAAGAAGAAGCCACACCCACCCAGTCACATGGCCATACCCACCTAGCCCCTCCCACCTAGCCACGCCCACAGAACCAGTAGTAAAAATATTTGCATCCCATCCCTGCTTTTATGGCAACAGTGTGGAAGAGTTTAGCTGTTGTCTTTGGAGATTTTTCAGCTTCCCCCTTTGGCTTATGACCCTGGGGACTCTTACTGGCGTTCCCTTTCCCCCCTCCAATTCCAACCCAGTTCAACCCTGGTCCCCTTCCTAAGCCAAACCAGGATGGCCAAGAAAGGATGTAGAGCGAAGCAACGGAGATATTTAGGGGTCTATAGCCTAATGAATGTTTGAGCTGGGTATCTCTAGTCTAGGAAAGAGAAGGATTAGGGGTGACATGATAGCAGTCTTCCAGTATTTGAGGGGCTGCCACAGAGAAGATGGGGGAAGATTGGGTGTTTCGAGGCAGTGGGGAGAGGGAGGAGAAAGATACATGCTGGAAACCAACAATCTCATATGGTTGGTTTTTTTTTGTTTCTTTTCTATAAGCTCAAGGATAGAGGGATAAGACTTTCATGGTGCCGGGGGCCAAGGATCCAGGATCACAGGAAAGAGGGTGTCGATTTACTGTCCGTTGCATCTGAGGGCAGGACAAGAAACTATAGAACCAACTATGACCCCTACATGGCCCCATAGTAGTCTGACAACAGCCAATAGAATACATGTTCTTGCACAGGAACAGGAAGCTCAAGGGCAAAGCCTAAGAGAAGGTATAAATACCCTTCACTCTCAACTCCATGTGCTTCTGTTTCATCATTAAACCAACTTTCTAATCAGCCTCCAGCCTCCATTTTGTCTCCAGTGCCTTTTTCCTGGCTTGGGCCTGAATCTGGATATTTCTTCCAACATATGGTTCTAAGGTTCTACGATTCTACGGTTCTGTGATTCTATGTTCTGTTGGAAGAAATATCCATCTGGGTTCAGTTCCAAGTGGGGAGAAAGACACTGGAAACATGGAGGCTGATTGGAAAGATGGTTTATTGATGGACAGGACCACATGGGTTTGAGGTTCTGGGCAGCTGACCACATGGAGTGGAGAGTGAGGGTTATTTATACCCACTCTAGGGCCTTGGCCTTGAGCTTCCTGTTCCTGTGGCAAGAGCATGCATTCTATTGGCCGTAGTCAGATTCCCATGGGGCCATTTGGGGTCATGGCTAATTTTATCGGTTGTCCAAGTCAAGCTTGATTGAAGCTTGGGCCGATGCAATAAAGGGGGCTTGTTGTGTAGTCCCTATTGTGGCTTTGCCCTGAAAGATAATCCCATCATCCTGGAGCTGAAGACCTTCTGTTTTGTAGATAAGCTGTCCCAGTCCTTCTCAGTGGGCCCCAAATATTTGCTGGGGTCAGGGAGCTGAAGCTCTTGAGCTTCTGTCTTTAGTAACATGTTTCTCCTTTAGGGAAAATATAATATTCTGCCTTTAAAAAATAAATAAATTCCTAAAATATTTCATTCTTCCCAGAGAGGTGGGCGCTAACTTTCTTCAGTTCTATGATTCTAGTCCATCCTCCATTAATTTGATGCTGAACCGTGGATCCTGCTAGGATCGCTAGTATCGCTCAAGGAGCAGTTTGCCAGGAGATGTTTACTCGAAAAGGAGTCTGGAGAGCTGACAGAGGATTACGACTGCAGGTGCTTTGGCTGTGCGAGAGCAGAGAAAATGTACGGCAAGAAAAAACAAAACAAAAAACAGGGCGTGTTTGTCTAGAGAAATAACAATTGGTTGGAGGGACAGAGGAAAAACTGAAGGAGAGGCACAAGGGCAGAGTCCTCTCTCTGTCGGTGGGCGCCATCGTGTGGCCAAGTAAGGAATAGCACATGGGTACCAATTAGCCACTGCAGGAATGGGAGGCCCGCAGAATACCAAATCTGGATGATGTGTTGAAGCCCAACTGTAACAGACCTGAATAAAAGGGATGGGATAATTTCCCTTCAACCTTTCCCTTCAACAATTCAATTAAACCACCTGAAATAAACCCGCGGAAGCAAACTAAGTTCACACATCTGGCTAAGCCAGCATTTGGTTTGTTAAATGTCAGTGGCCTCCAACCGTGGCAACTTTAAGCCTGGAGGACTTCAACTCTCAGCTGGCTGAGGAATTCTGGGAGTTGAAGTCCACAAGCCTTAACGTTGCCACGTTCTGAGACCCCACCCCCCGAGAAACTCTGAGAGTTGAAGTCCACAAGTCTTAAAGTTGGAGCCTCCTGGTTTAGAAGATGAAGCAGAAGCTGCTGCGGATCTTCTCTGCCGAGGGCAACCGTGGTCAATCTTCCCTTGCCAAGGAAAGGAACTCAAATTGCCTTCGATTTTAAGGACCTGACCCGACAGCCATTGAGAAATGCGGTTCTTGAGAAAAGCACGCTGGCCATCGATTTGCTGCTGGACAGCCAAGCCTTCTTCTGCAGTCTTTTTTTTTGGGGGATTTCGGACAACCTTAATACAGGAGATGCTGGAGGAGTCTGCAGGAAGGGAGAAGGGTCAGAAAAGTCCAGAGTCTCCCTCTCTTTCCTCTTCCTTCTCCTCCATCTTCTCCTGCTCCTCCTCCTTGTTTTCCTCCTCCTCCATCTCCTCCTCCCCTCCCCCTCCTCTTTCTCTTCCACCATCTCCCCCTCCTCCTTCTCCCTTCCCCCCTCTTCCCCCCCCTCCTTCTCCCTTCCCCCTCTTCTTCCTACCCCTCCTCTTTCTCTTCCTCCTCTCCTCCTCCCCTCCACCTCCTTCTCCCTTCCCCTCTTCTTCCTCTTCCCCTCTTCTTCCTCCTTCTCCCCCTCCTCTTTCTCTTCCTCCTCTCCTCCTCCCCTCCACCTCCTTCCCCCTTCCCCTCTTCTTCCTCTTCTTCCTCTTCCCCTCTTCTTCCTCCTTCTCCCCCTCCATCTCCTGTTGCCCTTCCCCTTCTCTTCCTCTTCCTCCTCCATCTCCTCCCCCTCCCCTCCTTTCCCTCCTCTTCCTCCTCCATCTCCTCCTCCTCTTCCTCCTCCTTGTGCTCCTTCTCTTCCATCTCCCCCACCTCTCCCTCCTCTTCCTCCTCCATCTCCATCTCCTCTGCCTCCTCCTCCCCCTCTTTTCTTTTACTTTGCATTACTTCTTTTTTTAAATCTCTGTGTTAAAATTCTTAATCCAAATAATATACTAAAAAGGAGATGACACCTGCCACCATGATGCAGAGCATTTTAAAGATTTTAAAGAAACAACCAGAAGCCTTTTTATTGAGATTTGTGAATATTGAATTAGGAAACACCCGGGGGGCATTGATCAGGTGTATGTGGCAATTGCAGAAAGATGACTGTGTAAGCAACTATTGAGGGAAGAAACCTGCAACCCCCACAGGGGAGAAATGGATTGTGAAACCCTCTGAATTCTCACAAATGGCAAAACTGACCTGTTTGTCAAGGGGGAAAAAAATAAACACCCCCCCCAACCTAAGAAACCTTATATGGACTTTTTTTTTTTTTTTTGCTGAAAGAAGAAAGAAATGAATTGATGATTTATGGATTTGAAGATTAAGAAAGAGGTGGATTAATTAAAGTGCTGAAGGGGCTTGTTTAAGTTTAAGAGGAAGGAGAGAAAATTAGATTGTAATTATCTGTTGAAAGGAAGGTCAAATTCATTTACCGATATGTATTCTTTAGCTTTTAGTTTTCCTCCTTCCCTCCCTTTCCTTTTCCTTTTTGTCTTTGTTGCATTTCTTTCTTGCACATCCTCCCCCTATCTTTTTTTCTTTCTTTCTTTCCTTCCTTCCTTCCCTCCTTTCTTCCTCCCACCCTCCCTCCTTCCTATCATCTACTTTTCTTATCTCTCTCTCTCTCTCTCCCTATCATCCCCCATCCATCCACCTACCCACCCATCTGTCATCTGTCTGTCTGTCTGTCTGTCTCTCTATATAGATAGATAGATAAATAGATAGATTATAAATATATATAATCTATCTATCTATCTATCTATCTATCTATCTATCTATCTATCTATCTATCTATCTATCTCTAATCTCATATTTCTTTTTCTTATCTTTCTGTCAACTCCCTCTTTCTTTCTTTCTTTCTTTCTTTCTTTCTTTCTTTCTTTCTTTCTTTCTTTCTTTCTTTCTTTCTCTCTCTCTCTCTCTCTCTCTCTCTCTCTCTCTCTCTTTCTTTCTTTCTTTCTTTCTTTCTTTCTTTCTCTTCTTTTATTCTTTAAACAATTGTTCATTAAATACCAACAATATTTTTCAAAGAGAGAGAGAGAGAGAGAGAGAGTACACCTGCTGTTTCCAGAAGTTTTACACGGCCTATGTAAGGTACCACAGAGAGGCAGAGGACTCAGATCTCCAACAGATGCAACTTTTCCTGGCCAGAGTTGGGAAAGCAGCACCTGTTTCCCTTCAGCCTGACTGACACCCGGTTGTTAAAAGGACAGAAACCTCTTCCTGCCATGAAAAGGATATGCCTTAAAGGCTTCAGAGCTTGATCCAGAACAACGAAAGGAACCGTCAGGTTATTTCTCCCTGTGTGGTTTTATTTGAAAACAGAAACTTTCTATTAACTTCGAACCCAAGTGCGTTTTTATCATCATCCAGGGAAGAAAGATGGCCGCCTTTAGAGACCATCTAATTGTTTAAGTGCCTGCTATTAATGGCGCATAAACTAAACACTGCGGGGAAATATTTACCCCTAGGCTACACACAACGGCTGGCCCTCCCATTTCTGTTACCCTGGATTGTTGGATCCCTTTAACCCAGTGAAGCGAAGTGGGAAGACCTGATCTTTGAACCAAATGGGACACTCTGCTCCAGAGGCCAGCAAAGGTTTTGAGCACTGTTTCTTTAAGATGGCAGGACTCAGGGGTGGGATTCAGCCAGTTTGGACTGGTTCGCATGAACCGGATGTCAAATTTACACCTAGCCTGCCGAACCGGTAGTTGAACCGAGCAGCTGGCCCTGCCCATCCCACCCCTCCCCTCCCAGTAGTCTCCATGCGGACCGTTTTGGATGCAGATAAGTTCAGGGTTTGCATGGAGGTTTTGGGAGAGCTGTTGAGGTAATTCCCCGTTAGGAGAATGAGCGCATACAGGGAGACGCATCGAGAGGAGTGTTTGAATAATACACACAGAGCACACAGATACACTGTACAGTAAATGTAGGTTTTTACTTCCAGAAAGGTTTAAGCAAAGTCCAAAATAAGCAGTCCAAAGTCATTCACAGGTAAAATCAGTCAGTTTTCATCCAGGGATAATCCAAATATCAAAGTCCAGTGTCAAAAAACAGTTCAGTAACAAACTTACATCAAATGCAGAAATATCAGTCAATTAGAAGAAATGGAGGAACGGCAATACTTTCCAACAGAAGGAAACAGAGATACTCACTCAGACACACTCTCTTCTGAGACTAAGACTAAACAACCTAGGTTTCTGGCTCCATCTTATGGCCGTTTGAGAAACCACACCTAATTACAGTTTTGCATTTTCTTAAAGATACAGTTTTAAAATGTTTATCCTGGTTTATATATATTTCTAACCCAAATAGCTGTTAGGTGACCCATACTCCTAACAAGGGCAAAAAAAGAACCTTCTGGAAGCTTGGAAACAGGCCTATTTCCAGCTTCCGGAGAGCCTCTGGACCCCAGGGGAGGCCGTTTTTGCCTTTCCAGAAGCCCAAGAGAAGCCTCCGGACCCTGGGTAAGGCAAAAAAAATAAAAAATGGTCCTCCCGGAAGTTCTGGTAGGCCACGGCCACCCAGCAACCAGGCAGCGAACTGGTTGCTGGGATTTTTGAATCGCAGCTGCACTTCAACTCCCAGAATTCCCCGATCTTAAAGGGGCCAAGATTGAGAAACTCTTGTGTAGAGATTTAGGAACCCAATGTTGGTCACCCAGTGGGTCTCTATCCAAGCCAGTTTGGTATAGTGGTTAAAGCATCAGGCTTGAAATGGGAAGACTTGAGTTCTAGTCTTGTTTTGTCCAGATTACCAACTGTGGTGCCTTGGGCCAATCTCTCAGCTCACGGGAGAAGGGAAGGGCCAACTACTGTGTTTCCCTGAAAATTTAAATTATTTAATTATTAATATGTCATATATATTTTCGCCACCAAAAAAAGGCACCAGGTCTTATTTTTGGGGGATGTCATACCACTGACGAACCTCACTTGGGCGTGTCGCTCCTGGCCTCCTTTTCTCTGTCAGAGGCCTTCAGGAACTTCTTCTTCTGCAGCCAGCAAGGCTCTCCTGAAGGCCTCTGCAGCCGATAACAGCTCAGGATCGATCCAGAGCTTTGTAACCAGCTACAGAGGCCTTCAGGAAAGCCTTGCCAGCCTTGCCGGCTGCAGAAGAAATGGGCTGGCATTGGCAAGGCAGGTGTCGGGGTGTGCGAGGCCCGGCTACAACTATCCAAAGGTAAGTAGTAGGGCAGCTCCACACACACACACACACCATCCCCACCCTAGCTTAATTTTTACCCAACCACTCTGGAGTGGGCAGGATCTTAATTAGGGCTTATTTTTTGCGGAGGGGTAGAGCTTATATTGGATGCATGTGTAAACATCAAACTAGGACTTACTTTCAGGGTAGGTCGTATTTTCGGGGAAACAGGGTACTTTTGAAAAATCTTACCAAAAATACTGCACGGAACTAATCCCTGCAGGTGCCGAGTGCAAGCAAGATTTTGTGATGTCTCCTTGGCAGTTTAAGGAATTTCCAAGAAAACTGCAGGGACATATCAAGGTGGGCACCAGGAGTCAAAATTGGTTTGAAGGCTCTCTCTCTCTCTCACACACACACGAAAAGAGAAGGAGAGGGAGGAAGGGAGGAAGGGAGGGAGGGAGAGAGAGAGAGAGAGAGAGAGGGAGAGATTGTCTGCAATCTTCTCACAAGCTTAAGGAGCATCCCATTTGTGACTGAATTGTAAGGTTGCCAACTTTGAAATCAGTTCTGACCTCCGTGCCTTTAACTGCACAGCCGTTTGCAAATGCCAATTTTATTTCTTTGTTAAAATATTTATGAACAGTTCCTTCCCCTTCCCAAGGCAATAAATTATTTAAAACTGACATACATACAAATCCATCTTTGTTATTCCCTTTTACAGAAGCAAATGTCCCCTTTTCCCATGCATCTGCTTTGATGTTCAATGCCTCAATTTTTAGTTCCATTCTCCATGTTGCATCATACAATCCATCAAAGATTTGCTGCAGATCCTTTGGGTTCTCATCCTCGGGGTTATCATCTGCATACAAAACTTCTTGGATCTTCACCATGCCCTTCTAATGTTGCCACAGACATTCTTTATAAGTGTGCCTCAAAATTCATTAAACTGCCAAGGAGACATGACATAATCCTACTTACTCTCTGCTGGAGGGTGAATTCTTTGGTGAACTTTCCATTTATTCTCACAGAAGCTTTACTCCCAACGTATACTTACTGAATTCATTAGGCAACCTCCAACTCCAGGTTTATGGCAAATGTTCCAGCCCAAAACATAATTTAACAAAGGGAAAATAGATATTCATATTGACTGATTTTATCTATGGAGAGCAACAATCTCATTTTTGCTCCTGAACTCTCCTAGGTCCTAACTTTACTTTCCTAAGAAGAGTCTAGACAGCCACATCTGAAATAGTATAGATTCTCCTCCTTGAGCAGGGGGCTGGACTAGAAGATCTCCAAGGTCCCTTCCAGCTCTACTCTACTCTACTCTACTCTACTCTACTCTACTCTACTCTACTCTACTCTACTCTACTCTACTCTATTCCATTCCATTCCATTCCATTCCATGTTCTATTCTATTCTATTCTATTCTATTCTATTCTATTCTATTCTATTCTATTCTATTCTATTCTATTCTATTCTATTCTATTCTATTCTAATTCCATGTTCCATGTTCCATATTCCATGTTCCATATTCCATATTCCATATTCCATATTCCATATTCCATATTCCATATTCCGTTCCATTCTATTCCATTCAAATCTAATATTCTACTCTACTCTACTCTACTCTACTCTACTCTACTCTACTCTACTCTACTCTTCTCTACTCTACCCTTCATTCCAATATTTATTCTATTCTATTCTATTCTATTCTATTCTATTCTATTCTATTCTATTTCCATGTTCCATGTCCCATGTCCCATGTTCCATGTTCCATGTTCCATATTCCATATTCCATATTCTATATTCCATATTCCATTCCATTATATTCCATTCCATTCTATTCCATTCAAATCTAATATTCTACTCTACTCTACTCTACTCTTTTCTACTCTACTCTACTCTACTCTACTCTACTCTACTCTTCATTCCAATATTTATTCTATTCTATTCTATTCTATTCTATTCTATTCTATTCTATTCTATGCTACACACTATATTTCCAAATATTGTTCATTACAGTATTGCGTCTCAATGGCTTTCATGAGAATTCTGCTAATACTTTTGGAAAAGTTATTAATATTTTCTTATTGTAGTAAGGCCCAATTTACACTTAACCATTTTAAAAAAAACACAATGCACCACCACAAACAAAAACTTTAACTAAAATGATACAGCAACACATCAGCGTGAATTCATGAATAAAATAAGTCTTAAGGTTGAGACAAGAATAAAAACATTTAGGGATTACCTTAAGAAAGATGAATTGCATGCTTTATCAGAATAATTACATTAAAACATGGCATGCAAATAAAAAAAAGACACATTTCTAGATGAGATAAATTGCAGTTGTTTCTACTGGGAAGAATTTCTGTAATAAAAACGAACAGATTCCCATGAATGTTATTTTGTTATTCCAAACAATATCTATTTTGAGTACAGATCTATCCTTTAAACAATGGCAGAAAGAAATATCTACATTTATCTGACAAGTAGAGTTAAATATAAGATTGTGCATGATGCTAAAGAGAGAAAGAGGATACTTAGCTAGCCCTGCCAGATTTCAAATTGTACTTTGCAGCCTCTTGCCTTCTTTGGTTAAAAATAATGGGTGATGTTGAGAGATACACGATTATTAGATTTAGAGGGTCATGGTTTGAGATAGGGATGGCATGCATATCAATAGTACAATAAGGTCAGGATTAATGTTGATTTTAGAAATCACTTTATTAGGGATGCCATTTTGAGAAACTGGAACAAAGATAAATTGAGATTATGCTGGGGAAAAAAACTATATGACTCTTCCCCTCCCATGAAATATACTATAGAAAGGAAATGATAGTTGGATCAAAACAATCAGTTTTTTGTTCTCTGGTCCCAGATGTTTGCTCTCAACCAGCCAGATGTTGTCCAGTTCAAAGACCTTGCTTATAGTTCTGGGATTGTGACTCCATCCGAAATTGCAATTCTTAATTTCTTAGATTGCTACAAGGATAAATCCCTCCAGTTTTTCCCAACCACGAGAACCTTGGAAGATCCAGAGTCTGAGAGAGAAGGTCAACGTTTCAATGGTTGAGGATCAGAGGTGGTGTTCAGCTGGTTCTGAAGAACCGGTAGTGGAAATTTTGAGTAGTTCAGAGAACCAGCAAATCCCATCTCTGACTGGCCCTGCTCCCATCTTTTCTCTGCCTACCCAGCTGATCAGGTGGGTCTTCTTTTGTTGCCCTGCACAGGAGAACGGAGCTGGAAAGCAGGTTATTTGGATGGGGAGGGAATGGGGATTTTGCAGTATCCTTCCCCTGCCACACCTACCAAGCCACACCTACCAAGCCACGCCCACCAAGCCATGCCCACAGAACCAGTAGTAAAAATTTGTTTGAATCCCACCACTGAGCGAAATGTCTTCAAAAGAAAAACCAGAAAGCTCAGTTGCCTCCTGAAAAAGCTTATCTGGGACATTTTAAAAATACTTTTCCAACCTTTGCGGTATCCCCGTGGTCACGGGATCAAAATCAGGATGCTTGGCCTGTATTTACGATGCTTCCCACATCCCGGGGTCATGTGATCATCTTTTGCGACCTTCTGATAAGCCAATAGAGAAGCCAGATTCCCTTAACCCACCTTGTTACTAGCGTAAGAACCGCCGCGATTCATTTATCAACGGTGGCAAGAAAGGTCGTAAAATAGACCAAAATTCACTTAACAACCATCTTGCTTAGCAATTGTGGTCGTAAGTCAAGGACTACCTTTCCTTTCTACAGTAGGAGATAGGCATGTTATCCTCATATCCTTCTGAAGCTTAAAATCTAAGTGCATTTTAACTACTTGGACTCACCAGATTCTGGAATCTTCCAATTCCGCCATCTTTAAATGGGAATAGTAGCCTATAAGTTGCAGGAATATTTCCAGCCCTTAATAACTTTTCTTCTCTTTTCAACAACCCATTAAATAACAGGAATATTTGTTTTTCCTCTCTGCTCTCGGTGTCCACACTTATGAATTAATTGCCGTCAAGTCTTTTTTCCCTATTTTTTTTCCCCTCTCCCTGGGGATGTAAATCTTATTTTAGCAACTGCACAAGCCCTTTTCTAAACCACGGAGAATCTTATTTATGTGGCCCTGTTTCCCAGCTCTGCTTTGAGGGAGAAGAAGAGAAGGGCTTGGGGGGAATCTTTCCCTCACGAGATGAGAACATATTTTCATGATATCATATATTCCAAGTTTAACACGCTGGCATTTTTTGTGCTGCAGATAACAATGCCGGGAATGGCTTCAGGCTTGGAAACGGCCCCAAGAAATCCACAACGCGGGTTGTTTATTGCTGAAAAACTTGCTGTTTGATGTGCGTGTGTGTTCTGAGCCAAGAATTTCTATCTGCATCTACGTAAGTTACCCACGGAGGAGTCAAAAAAGTCAAAATGGCAGGCACAACTTTACAAAGTCATTCCTTTTGACATGTGTTGCATATGTCTAAATACATAAAAAAAGGGTATTTTATTTTATTTTATTAAAGACTGTAATCCTCTTATGGACATTTGGCTAAAAAGAGGAAAGAAAGAAAGAAATGGGAATTTATGGATCTGCTGATAATAAAGAGTGCGCAACAGGTAGTCTTTGATTTACAGCAGTTTGTTTAGTGACCGATCAAAGCGGCACCAAAAAAAAGTGACTTACGACTGTTTTCGACATATACAACGGGTTGCAACATCCTCATGGTCACATGGTCAAAACTCAGACGCTTGGCAACTGGCATGTACTTATGACTGTTGCAATGTTCCTGAGTAACGTGATCTCCTTTTGCACCCTTCTGAACAAGCAAAGTCGACGGGGAAGCCGGATTCATTCAACAACTGTATTACTAACTTAACGACGGCAGCTATTCACTTAACAACGGTGGAAGGAAAGGTCGTAATATGGGGCAAAATTCGCTTAACAACTGCCTTGCTTAGCAACATTAATTTTGGGCTCAATTGTGGTCGTAAGTCAAGGACTACCTATATGTTTTTTCTCTTATACACACACCCATAGACGCCCACAGACCAGTGGTGAAATGCTACCGGTTTGGCCCGGTTCAACCAAACTGGTAGCAATTCGGCCAAACAGATAGTTAAAAAAAGCTACGACGATCAGCTGAGAGGAAAAAAAAAGAGAAAAGTGCAGGATTGGCTCTCCCACTTGCCCCTCTTCTTTATCCTCTCAGTTGATTGGTGCTGATCTCAGCTGGTGTGGGGAAAGCTGTGTGTGTGTGTTAGGTGCATGCATGAAGTGCGTGATCACCGAACCCGATAGGTAAACTGGTAGAATCCCACCACTGCCACAGACACACCCAGATTGCCTACTGTTGTGGTTCACCAGCAGCAGGTGTGGCTGGCTGAGGTCTCGGAGAGTGAGGACTCAGATGAGGGGCCTGTGTGTGATGCCGGGATGGGGCCAGGACCATCAGGGAGTGCTGCCTTCGGAGACTGTGGAGGCTGGCAGCAGTGATGAAGAGGAGCCTGAGGAGCCTGTGCCAAGTGTGCGTGCACGCAGGGCTGCTCAAAGGAAAGAGCAGCTGCAACAGCACGGGCGACCCGGGAGTAAGGCTGCAAGGTAATGGCCCTTCCCTTAAGGCAGGGGTCCCCAACCGCCGGTCCGCGGACCGATACCGGTCCGCGGAACAACTCTTACCGGGCCGCTGGTTGCTGGGCGCCGCCATCTTTTTGGTAAAAAGTGCTTCCGGTGAGCTTTTCCGGGTAGAAAGCTCACCGGAAGCACTTTTCATCAAAAGATGGCGGCGCTAGCCTCGTGAGCTTTTCCGGGTAGAAAGCCATTTCTACCCGAAAAGCTCACCGAGCGCTGCGCCGCCATCTTTTTGATGAAAAGTGCTTCCGGTGAGGTCACCGAAGCACTTTTTCATCAAAAAGATGGCGGCGCCCAGTTGATGCCGGTACCGGGGCGCGGCGCCCAGCTGATGCCGGTACCGGGCCGCGGCGTCAAAAAGGTTGGGGATCCCTGCCTTAAGGGATAAAAGCCAGCCTGAGGAGACTGCTATTCTTTGCAGGAAGCATTCTTGCACTTCAAGCCTTGTAGAAGTTCGGACTATCTTGGTTTGTGTTTGAAGACTTTTTGTTTGGAATATTTCTTGGCAACTTTATCTAGTGCTTTTGGCAGTCTTTCCCAACCTTGGCAAGGCTCATTCTTATCAGAGACAATCAGTTCTAATAGCCTTTTAACCGTGAATGAACGAGATTCGCAGAAAAGCATTAAAAGGTTTTGCTTTTATCTCTGTTTGGTGTTTGTTTACTTGGAACAAGGTTTGGGTCAGAACACATACAAACACACAGACACACAGACATACATGGATGCTACACCCCTTTTTATACATTATTTTGTTAGTAAGTGGCCCCCGGCTGGCTGCAATAAATTCAAATTTATATTATTTCTTGCTTCTCTATTATTTCCGGGAACATCTTTAATAACGATCATATTTTTAGACAAGAGTCATGGGTTTCAGTGCATGATCATAGATGCTGTTTTTATTCACTTCCTGGAAGGTCTCTGTCTTTCTCCCTCCCCCTCCCTCCCTCCCCCCCTCTCTCTGTATATTTGTGTTTTTAAGTGTGTGTTTGAGTTCCTGAATATTGCTTATTTTCTCTTTTCCTCTTGCAAGACTCCTGAGTTAACTTTAGAAGTTAAAAGGCCTCCCTCCTCTTTTGTTGGGGCCTGTCAGAGTCAGACATGGGGGAGATGGAGGGAAGGAATAGGGAATATTCCCAATTGATAACAATATAAGGAAACATCATCAGAGAAAGAGGCAGAGCCGGGGCCTTCCATCCTCCCCAGCTGGAGAAGCAGCTGTCTTCAGAGCCTGAGCTGAGTGAGGGGGAGGAACATCCCAGATGCACGTATGCACAGAGAGGAGAGGAGAGCAATGGAAAGCAGTAAGCTGGCTCTCGGGAGAAAAGCAGATGTAGATGATAGCCAGTCCTTCCCTGGCTGGGAAATAAATAGGAAGGATTTGGAAGTGGCTGGTTATCTCAGACAACCTTTTGTTTCTAGTATACAGCAAGCAATTCGGATTTCTTGGATAAACCCAGGTTTGTTGGGACCAATTATGTTTGCTTGTTTTTCCCTGTGAATAAAGGACTGCGACTGCCCTGTTATCAAATCTCTTTGTTCTTGGGAATAAATGGATCTCCGTACTCATAATATGTCTGGATTTTATTTTTTGATGGGCTCTTGCACCATCCCAGCTCATGGAACCCACCCAAATGCCCCCAGAAGTTGTGGTGCCCCATCACTGGAGGTTTTTAAGAAGAGACTGACAATCCTTTGTCTGAAATGGTATAGGATCTTCTGCTTAAGCAGGGGGTTGGACTAGATGATCTACAAAGTCCCATCCAACTATTCTATTCTATTCTATTCTATTCTATTCTATTCTATTCTATTCTATTCTGTTCTGTTCTGTTCTGTTCTGTTCTGTTCCTATTCTATTCTATTCTATTCTATTCTATTCTATTCTATTCTATTCTATTCTATTCCATTCCATTCCATTCCATTCCTATTCCTATTCCTATTCCTATTCCTATTCCTATTCCTATTCCTATTCCTATTCTATTCTATTCTATTCTATTCTATTCTATTCCTATTCCTATTCCTATTCCTATTCCTATTCTATTCTTGTAACAATAACTTCCAACCTGGATTTGAAAGAATAGCCCAGATTAAACTCCCTCTCATTATGTGAAATCAGAGCAGTAGCTGCAACTAAGGTCTGTAGAGTGAAGGAAAGTGAAAAAACAACAACCCAGATTTATTGAAAATT
Organism: Notechis scutatus; assembly: GCF_049901735.1. NCBI lineage: Eukaryota > Metazoa > Chordata > Lepidosauria > Squamata > Elapidae > Notechis > Notechis scutatus. The sequence continues at coordinate 205,076,638 of NC_142011.1, forward strand.
ACCCTTTCTTTGTTGGCATTGTATTTTTTTAAGCATTGAAAGAGCCTGCTGGGATTTTACTTTCAACTCCATACAGCATTTAATTTCACTCGGCCATCCCGGGTGTCCTTTTTGCAGGAATCAAAAACATTCTTGAGAAACAAATTTCTCTCACAGCACAAAGTACAGTGTATACAACTGTAGATGTTTTTTTTAATTACTGTCATGGTTTTGGCATTCAGTGGGGTTAGGAGTCAAGTGTTTTCAAACAACCAACTCCATTTGACGGAGTGACGATGATCCTGAATTATTCTCATTTCAAAAGGTAAGCCTGGTTTTAAGTCTCTTTTTGTGCAAAGTGTAAGAACAGGCATGATAAAATCCATTTTCTCCCTGTCCTGATCCTGCAGATCGATTGAAGGTCACGTGAAGTATTAGTCCTGCTTTACAAAGCCTTAGTAAGGCCACACATGGAATATTGCATCTGCTTTTGGTCACCACATTATAAAAAATATATATGTTGAGACTCTGCAAAGAGTGCAGAGAAAAGCAACCAAGATGATTAGGGGACTGGAGACTAAACCATATCAAGAACGATTGCGGGAATCGGGTATGCCTAGTCTAGTGAAAACAAGGTTTCATAATAGCAAATGTTCCAATGTTTGAGGGGCTTCCCTAAAACTATTTTCCAAAGCACCAAAAGGCAAGAGAAGAAACAGTGGATGGAAACTAAACAAGGAGAGAAGCAACCTAGAACCAAGAAGAAATTTCGTAACGGTGGGAACTATCAACCAGTGGAATGGCTTGCCTTCAGAAGTTGTGGGCGCTCCATCACTGGAGGCTTTCAAGAAGAGACTGGGCAGCCATTTGTCTGAAATGGTACAGGGTCTCCTGCTTGAGCAGGGGGTTGGACTAGAAGACCTCCAAGGTCCCTTCCGACTCTGTTATTCTATGCTTTCTAGGCTAGCAAAATACAGCGCTGTGCACATTCCTTTCTCTGTAAATTCCTGAATTGGGGAAACTCTTAGCAGTTTGGAATGCCAAAATGCAATCCAAGTAATTTCCCAGATGACAAAACCAGCTGCCATAAATAAACTTGAGTGTGTCATTGGAGACCTTGAAAAATTCTGGAACCCAGCTACAATGTTTGGGGTGGGGGGAACATGTTTTAGCCAAAAGGAATAGCAGACATCCTCTTTGTCCTCGTAGGCCACTCTAGGAGTTTGTGGAGTTGTTGGGCAAAGACAGGCTCATGGGGTTCCCGATCGCATTGGCAAATGCCATGAGTGCATTCGATCCGGACCCTTTGTGGGCGCTGATGACCTCCCCGCTGGCTTGCTCCAGCTCTGACTTCCTGAAGATGTTTTTCATGGTGGACTGGAAGTTGTTGGTGACGAAGCAGTAGACAATGGGATCCATGCAACTGTTGAGGCTGCTTAAGGTGACCGTCACGTGGTAAACCACCAAGCTGAGGTCATAGGACATGGCCGGGTTGATGGCGATGGCCAACTGGCGCACGTGGAAGGGGGTGAAGCAGATCATGAAGATGATGAGGACAGTGATGAGGAGTTGAACGGCTCGCATCCGTCTCTCCCGGCTCTGGTGCATGAGGGTGGGCTTGGAAAGCGCACACATGATCCTGGTGGTGAAGAAGGTGAGGACGATCAAGGGGAAGAAGTACTCGCAGACCATTAGGGGCAAGATCTGCGCGATGCAGCAGTAGGAGAACTTCATGGCCAGGGTGAGGATGGAGAAGGTGAGGACAGTGGCAAAAGTCCAGATGAAAACACAGATACCTTTGGCATAGTTGGGGTTCCTCCACTTGCGTGAAGCTTCCACCTGGACAATAGCCAAATACCGGTCAATGCAGATGCAGGTCAGGAAGAGGATGCTACAGTACATGTTGACAAAATAGGTGAAAATGTGGACAAGGGCACAGGTGTAGCAGTCCTTGGCGCCGTAATGGACAATGATCCGGACAGGCAAAGAGAAGCCCACCAGCAGATCGGTGATGATAAGGTTGATGGTGTAGATGACCGAGGTGGTCTTCGCTTTGATGCGGAAGCAGAAGACGTAAAGTGCTACGGAGTTCAACACCACGCCCATGAGGAAGATGATGGTGTTGATCACTACCAGGGCAACCCACAAGGTATGAAACCTCTCCGATAGCTCTCCGTCCAGGTGGACAAACTTGTTAAACAGATCGCTGTTGTTGGAGGACACTGTTGAGTTGTTGGAAGGCTCCATGGTCAACGCCGCTAATGAGACCTATGAGACAAATAAGCAAAGATACAGGTTCACAAGAGATTTTTTTTTTTAAAAAAAAATATATGTCAGGGTTCCAAAAACTCGAGGCTGCAATTTTTCCAATGTACCCATGATTCACGACCGGCCTGGTCACTTCAGATTCCTGAAAACCCTCCACCTGACTCAAAGGCAATTCTGGTGGCCAAAGATGAAAGCAGATGTAGAGGACTATGTAGAAAGTTGTGCCACTCTCTACCCACCTCATGCAAACCCCCTCCCAGTTTCCCATAAGAAGCTTAGGCGCTAAATAGGGCAGCCCTGAAGATCCACAGAAAAAGATGGCCTTTGGGGCTGACATTTACACTGCTGTCAGAGTATATTCATGAACTGGAATAGAGCATGGTAACAAGGTCAGCCAATGAATAGGCATAGCAACTAAGTCACCCAATGAGGACTGTTTGGAAACTGAAACTAGAAATAGCCTAGGCTATTTCTATATTAAGCTCTGCAGCAGTGAAGCTATGTTAAGCTCTGAGTCTGTCTATTGAAATGAAACTGTTTATCTCCTCGACTGTGTAACTTGCTTGCTTGCCCGCTGAACTAAAGTAAACCTGATGTTTGTTTCTCAGCTCTTGAGTTGCTGTTCTGCTCTGAACCTGTAACATGTCTGCTTCTGTTTGAGTTTGCTCCATGATGGAGAAATCTACAACCGATATTGTAACATTTACTTTTATGTGTTTATAAAGAAGTTAAATGAAGCCTCAGCCATTAGTGTAATCTTGGTAAGATACCCTGAGATCATAGATAATGTTTTTTTGGCGAGGAAAAAAACCCAAGGAGGTTAGGACCCAAAGCTTCCAGTCTCTACCCTTATTTTGGCAAATATCCCAACTACTCCAGGATGAAAGATTCCGTTGCACCGTGCGCCGTGGTGGTGCCGTGGTTAGAATGCAGTATTGCAGACTGACTCTGCCCACTGCCAGCAGTTTGATCCTGACCGGCTCAAAGTTGACTCAGACTTCCATCCTTCTGAGGTGAGTAAAATGAGGGCCCAGATTGTTGGGGGCAACAAAATACTGACTGTGTAAACCACTTAGAGAGAGCTGTAAAGCACCATGAAGTGGTATATAAGTCTAAGTGCTATTGGATTCAAAAGTATTAGAAGACTGGAGCTGGTAGCAAGTTACTTGCCCCTGAAGTGCAAGTAGCTAATACTGGACAGCAAGTAGAAAAATATACCAAGACAAAGTCCAGAAATATTTCACAAGAAGAGTTCTCCACTCCTCTACTCGTTGTAGAATACCTTATGCCACCAGACTTGAAATTCTAGAACTAGAAAACCTTGAATTACGCCGTCTTCGGTCTGACTTAAGCATGGTATATAAAATCATACATTGCAATGTCCTACCTGTCAATGAATACTTCAGCTTCAACCATAACAACACAAGAGCACACAATAGATACAAACTCAAAGTAAACCGCACCAAACTTGATTGCAGGAAATACGACTTCAGCAATAGAGTGGTCAATGTCTGGAATACTCTACCTGACTCTGTAGTTTCTTCCCCAAACCCCAAAAACTTTAACCTTAGACTGTCTACTATTGACCTCACCCCTTTCCTAAGAGGCCTGTAGGGGGCGTGCATAAGCGCACCAACGTGCCTACCGTCCCTGTCCTATTGTTTCTCTTATTCTTTTATTTTTCTTATATGTACCCATTTCATGTATTCACAACTATGTATACATTTATACTTATTATCTTGTAAACAATTGGCAAATCAAATCAAATAAATAAATAAATAAATAAATAAATAAATAAATAAATAAATAAATAAACAAACAAACAAAGGGAGTTTCCCATCATCATTTAATTTCTAATTTCACCCTATAAATTGGAATTTCATAGAGGAGAATTATTTTTTAAAGGGCTAGGAGCGTTCGAGGAGCCAGGGGTGATTCCAGCCTCATCTCTCTCTGTTTATAGGCCAGGATAGTATTAAACGGTAGCCTTTCTGTTATCTAGGAGCCGTGTGGTGGTGCAGTGGTATAAATGCAGTATTGCAGGCTAATTCTGCCCACTGCCCAGAGTTCCATCCTGACCGGTTCAAGGTTGACTCATCCTTCCATCCTTCCAAGGTGGGTAAAATGAGGACCCAGATTGTTGGGGGGAAATAGGCTGACTCTATATACCGCTTAGAGAGGGCTGTAAAGCCCTGTGAAGCGGTATATAAGTCTAAACGCTATTATTATTGCTACTGCTATGCACAACCAAAGCATGGAATACAGATAGCACAATGGGGAACCTAGTTAAATGATGGCTTCCAAGAGATTTGTAGGAAGCCATCATTTAACTAGGTTCCCAGTTCTTCCAGTACAGGTAGTCCTCGACTTAACAACCATTCTTTTAGAATGAAGTTGCAACGGCACTGAAAAAAGTGACTTATGGCCGTTTTTCACACCCACAACTGTTGTAGCATTACAGGGTAATTCTGCCGACTGCCAGCAGTTTGATCCTGACCGGCGACTCAGCCATCCATCCACCCACAGTCGTGTGATCAAAATTCAGATGCTTGGCAACTGACTCATATTTACAACGGTCACAGTGTCCCAATGGCATGTCATCGCTTTTTGTGACCTTCTGACAAATAAAGTCAGAGCTGGAAGCCAGTTTCACTTAACAACCATGTTACCAACTTATCAGCTGCAATGATTCACTTAACAACGGTGGCAAGAAAGATCACAAAATGGGGCAGCATTCACTTAACAATTGTCTCGCTCTAGCAATGGGAATTTCAGGCTATTCAGTTGTGGTCCTAAGTTGAGGATGTCCTGTAAATCTTCTTCATTAACCAATCAATCATTTTTAAAGTTGCACTTGTCTATATTTTATAGTAAAAGAAGTGATCTTAACTCTTTTTAAAAACAAATCTCAAGTGATTTACAACACTTGTTAAAAAGTCGAAAAAAGATGCATATGGGCGCACTTTTAAAGAAAAATCATGCCAGAATTTTTGAACCTCTGATGGGCTGTCACAAATTGCCTAATATGGATTCGGGGCATTTTTGACTGCATCTCAAACGATTCATCTGTTAAAATACAGTGATGAAAATACAGATGATGCAACAGTGATTGATCTCATTCGAGACAATGATCAATCCGCATACAGATAGGAGGTTATACAACTTGCCTCGTGATGTAACCGGAACAATCTGGAACTGAACACACTCAAAACCGTAGAAATGGTGGTAGGCTTTAGGAGAAACCCTCCCATACTACCACCTCTTACAATACTAGACAACACAGTATCAACAGTAGAGACCTTCAAATTTCTAGGTTCTATCAAGACCTAAAATGGACACTTAACATCAAAAATGTCATCAAAAAAGCACAACAAAGAATGTTCTTTCTGCGCCAACTCAGAAAACTCCAACTGCCCAAGGAGCTGCTGATCCAGTTCTACGGATGAATTATTGAGTCTGTCATCTCCACCACTATAACTGTCTGGTTTGGCTCTGCAACGCAATAAGACAGACACAGACTTCAGAGGATAATTAGGACTGCAGAAAAAAAACAATTACTACCAACCTGCCTTCCATGGAGGACCTGTATACTGCACGAGACAAAAAGAGGGCTGTGAAATTATTTACAGACCCCTCACATCCCGGACATAAATTGTTTCAACTCCTTCCCTCAAAATGATGCTATAGAGCACTGTACACCAGAACAACTAGACACAAGGATAGTTTTTTTCCTGAACGCCATCACTCTGCTAAACAAATAATTCCCTCAACACTGTCCAACTATTTACAAAGTCTGCACTACTATTACTATGCATCTTCTCATCACTCCTTATCACCCATCCCCTCCCACTTGTGACTGTATGACTGTAACTTCATCACTTGTATCCTTACGATTTATATTGATTGTTTCTTAGTATGATTTGATTGCTTATTGTACCCTATGACTTAAGTGTTGTATCTGATGATTCTTGACTCTTGATGAATGTATTTTTTCTTTTATGTACACTGAGAGCATTTGCACCAAGACAAATTCCTTGTGTGTCCAATCACACTTGGCCAATGAAGAATTCTATTCTATTCTATTTTTCCTGCAGCTAACTTGTAGTAAAACCTGCTTTTCAAATGGTTGCAAAGGCTTTGCTAATCATTTTTGGCCGCCGGGGAGGAAAAAACCTGGGCTGAGTGAATGGGAAAGAAGGTGAGGAGGATAGCTGCTTTTATGCCTTGTGATTAACCTGGTTAATACATTAACCCACTTCCTAAGGCTCACGGACCACATTCAACACAAAGTCGACAACAGCTGGATTTGCATAACGCCCAAAGCTGAAAAACTTCCCATCCGAGGTTATAGGGATCAAATTTACCATGTCATGTAAATGCAATGTAGAAACACATCATCAGAGCAAAAGGGTGAAATTAAAATATTGTTTACTTTCAGTAATATAATTCCAACAAACATTTAACTCTGCAGTCTCAGCTGTCTACATCTTTTATGACTCGAAATGAATCATTTATTAGATATTTATTAGTCCTGCCTTGCTCTTAATAGCTGGATCTAATCCTCTGGTCTGTCCTGTTTTCATTTTCCAACAGCTCGGTGTTTAAATGTTCCTTGGGTAATTTGTCACATTATTTATACATGAAGGGTTAAACATTTTCTCTCCTTGCAGGAACCTCTTGGCTGGTTCTTGCTGAGCTGGGGCAGAGATTGGCCAAATATGGTATTTTGCTTTGGGGGGGAACGTGTGAAGCTGCAGTCTGGCCGGGAGGAACGGAAAGATCTGGCAGCATCAAGATTGAAGGGGGATATCTGTGCGTGGAACTATTTAGAGAGATGTGAGGAACACGGTGAAGAGGATTGTTCTAGAAACCTATTTCTCACCTCAGTTGTGTTCTCAACAACTTTTTCTGAGTCAGAACAATTAATCAGTGGAACAGCTTTCCTCCAGAAGTTATCAATGCTCTAGAAGTTTTTAAGAAGAGATTGGACAACCATTTGTCTGGACTAGAAGACCTCCAAGGTCCCTTCCAACTCAACTGTTCCCTTCCCTTCCCTTCTCTTCTGCATTCTCTTCTCTTCTCTTCTCTTCTCTTCTCTTCTCTTCTCTTCTCTTCTCTTCTCTTCTCTTCTCTTCTCTTCTCTTCTCTTCTCTTCCCTTCCCTTCCCTTCCCTTCCCTTCCCTTCTGCATTCTACTCTACTCTACTCTACTCTACTCTACTCTACTCTACTCTACTCTACTCTACTCTACCCTACCCTACCCTACCCGACCCTACCTTACCCTACCCTACCCTACTCTACTCTACTCTACTCTACTCTACTCTACTCTACTCTAAATATTCTCAACAAGACCTGATATCCAGGGATCCCAAGTGTCGTAATGATTTCACATCACTCTTGATTAATGATCCCAAATGATTTTATGCCACCCTGGATTTGGAGAATCAAGGGTTAATTCTCCTGGATTGACCAAGGTTATTTTTGTCAGATTTTTTCCCCCTATTTCCAACTGAACAATAAGTGAGGAATTCTTGAAAACAAACTAACAATACAATACTACACAATACAGGTAGTTCTCGACTTACAACTGCTCCTTTAGTGACTGTTCAAACTTACAACAGCACTGAAAAAAAGTGACTTACGGCAGTTTTTCACAGTTACGACCTTTGCAGCATCCCTGTGATCACAATTCAGAGGCTCGGCAACTGGCATGTATTTATGACTGTTGCAGTGTCCTGGGGTCACATGATCCCCTTTTGCGACCTTCTGATGAGCAAAGTCAACGAGGAAGCTGGATTCACTTATCAACTATGTTACAACTTAACAGCTGCAGTTTCTGGCCTCTGGAGGGCCTCCGGAGCCTGGGGGAGGTCATTTTCGCCCTCCCAAAACCTTGAGCAAAGCCTCTGGAGCCTGGGGAACAGAGGTGGAATTCAGCAGGTTCTGACCAGTTCTGGACAACCGGTAGCAGAAATTTTGAGTAGTTTGGAGAACCAGCAAATGCCACCTCTGACTGGAGATTTTACAGTATCATTGTCATGCCCTTGTTAGAGTCGGACTCTGAGGGAGAGCAGGAACAGCCAACAGGGAGTGGAGGTGTGGCTCCGGAGGTTGTGGAGAAAGCTGGGGAAGGGCAGAGGCTGGCTGGGCAGTCAGAGGAAGAACCAGGCCCATCCCCTCTTCATCCTAGGACACGCAGGGAGGAACGGAGAAGGAAACAACTTGGCTTACGAGAGAGGAAGTGGCCATGATCCCCCTCATTGGTTGCAGCGAGGAAGAATAGTACATAAGAGGCGGTTAAAACTCAGCATTGGCAGAAGCAAAGCGTGTGTTATTTTGGGCTGAAGTTATCTTGGTTGGCATCCTTCCAACAGACACTGTGCCTTGTTATCTCCTTGAATTTGGTAATTACTTATCCTGGTCCATTGTGGAAATTCCTTTAGTGTAGTTTTTTTTAGTTTTTTTTAATTTCACCTCTATCTGCTCATTAAGTTCAGACTGTACTGCTTTCTTTTGAAGACTATTTTTGAATACGTTTTATCTCCAACTGAGAATTATTGAACCGTGGGGCCAAGTTAGAGGCATTAAAGGACATTTATTTACGTTTTGGATTTTGTTACATTTGTGTTACACTCTGGGTCATCACAATCATTCCTCTGTCACGCCCACCAAGCCATGCCCACAGAACCGGTAGTAAAATATTTTGAATCCCACCACTGCTGGGGAAGGTGAAAAATGGGCCTACCAGAAGTTCTGGAAGGGTGGAAACGGGCTCGTTTCTGGCATCCAGAGGGCCCCCGGAGCTCAGGGGAGGCCATTTGCACCCTCCTGGTGGCTCGCAGAAAGCTTCTGGAACCTGGGGAAGGCGAAAACGCCCCCCCGCCATTATGCAGAAGGTTGATTAGGCCAGGGGTCACCAACCACTGGGCCCCGGACCGGTACCGGTCCGTGGATCATTTTGTACCGGGCTGCAAAGAAAATAAAAATAAAAAATAAAATAAAAATGGCAGCTTTCTCGCCGTGAATGCTGCTGGGATCAAGGATCAAGAACACAAAGGAAAGAAGGGGAGGGAGGAAGCAACTGAAGCCTGTCCTCTCTCCGGCTCAGTGGCTTTGGTTTCCTCCCTCCTCGTTTCTCTCTCAGTCGCTCTCTTGCTCCTCCACCAGCCCAGGAAGAGACTGCTTCAAAGAAGTTGGCAGGGTGGCTTTTCCTGTCGGCGCAGCTCCTCCGAAGCGCCCGTTCACCCCCACACAGCCGCCCGTGGTTCAATCCAGTGCTCCGTTCTGCCTGCCTGCCTGCCTGCCTGCCTTCATTTCTGGTTGTTTGGGAGCAGCTTCAGCTGAGAAAAAGAGGCGAATAGTTATTAAAGGAGGGAGACACCTGAGGGATGAGGCTGAGGAAGGCAGGGCCGAGAGGCGGGGCTTCTCAGCCGTCCTGCAGGGACTTGTCCTGAGCCACGGAGACAGCCGTGGGCCGCCGCCGCCCAGCGCCCAGATTTGAAGGCGCTCCTCAGCCAGGCGCAATTCCTGAATCTGCAGCTGAAACCTTCCGTTTTAAATGTCCCAATAGAAGAGAATATCTGTCGCTCAGGGTTGCAATGAGGAGGCCTTGGCGCTCCCTGAACTTGGTGGTTTGCTGGCGGACGTTTTATTACCCGACTAGGTAACAACATCAGATGTTACCTAGTCAGTTAATGAAACGTCTGCAAGCAAACCACCAAACTCGACTCCACTCCCCACCCGGTCCTTGAAAAAGTGTTTCTGCGTGAAACTGGTCCCTGGTACAAAAAGGTTGGGGACCACTGGATTAGGCCACGCCCACCATGGCCACACCCACCTAGCAACCGGGCAGAGAACCTGTTACTGAAATTTTGAAGCCCACCCTGGTTCTGATGACTCCCATTTTGTGCTCCAGTGGGTGGTGAGAATCAACATGTAAATATTGATCTGTGTGGGTGGGTTTTCTGTAAACTTCAATGTTACAGCTTCGGTCTTCCTTGATGTGCATTGCACAGTCTCACGGTCTCTTGGCTTGAAGTTTTCTCAGTTTGTTGGAAGAGCCGTGAACTTTTCCAGTAGCAACATAATAAAAGCACTTTGGCATGGCATTTCTGAGCAAGGTTAAAAGGGGACGTTGGATTCTGCAAACATTTACTGATTTGAAGTGGGCCACTGGAGAAATGAAAACAAAACTTCTGCTGTCTTTGGAGATCAGGAGGTCCTGCAGAAAACTATGGACATCATTTAATTATTTGGTAATTATTTGGTAATTATCGTCACAGCTTTCCCCCAGACGTTGTGGAGGTTTTAAAGAAAAGTTAGGATAACCACCTATCTGAAATGGTATAGGACAGTGGTGGCTAACCTTTCTGAGCTCCTGTGCCAAAAATTGTGCGCACGCTTGCACGCTTGCGCTCGGGTGCCAGTACCCAGAAGACAATGCACGCCCCCATGTTCCCTACGCATGCGTGAGCAATCCCCACCCACCTGCCACCCTCCAGCTGCCCCCTTACCTGCACTACACAGGTTTGAGGCCTTTTTCGGCTTCCCAGAGGCTTGAGGAAGGCTTCTGCAGGCTTATCAGGGCAAAAAGTAGACCCGTTTCATCATTTCCGCTATTTCCGGAAAAACAGGAAGTGACAAAATGGGCCTAGTTTTTGCCCTGAAAAGCCTGCAGAAGCCTTCCTCAAGCCTCTGGGAGGCCAAAAATGGCCTCAAACCCACCAAAAATCACTTGTGAAGTGCATGCATGTGCAGTGAGGTAAGTTTGCCTGCAGCTCACATGCCGGTACAAATGGTGCTATAGGTTCGCCATCATGGGTATAGGATCTCCTGCTTGAGTAGAGGGTTAGACTAGAAGACCTCCAAAATCCCTTGCAACTCTATTCTGATTGATGGATGGTTTTTTGTGATTCTTCAGTCAGAACACAGGTAGTCCTCAACTTACAACCACAATTGAGCCCAGCATGTCTGTTGCTAAGCAAGACCAATGTCAAGTGTGAATTTTGCTCCATTTTACAATCTTTCTTGTTGGCCAACATTTGCAACAGGTGAGGTTATAGAAAGGTGGCCTACTCTGACAAAAAAATCACTAAGGGACTGAGCACAAACCTTAACTTAAGACATTCATGTCTGGATCTTTTACAAACAAGTCTTTCCTACCTGAAGCAAATTTGAGAAATGGCAGCAGCAGTGGTAGGATGCTGCCAGTTCAACCGGTTCTAGCAATCCGGTAGTGCCGGTTAGCAGTTGGCCCCACCCACCCACCCCTGCCCTTTCGTGTCCTATATTTCCTTTGTTTGTATCTCAGTTGATTTACTCACCAACACTGAGGATAAGGTAAATTTTCATGCTTAAAATTGCCTGTTTTAGAATGCTCCATCTGCACCCACAGAACCGGTAGTAAAATATTTTGAATTCCACCTCTGGGCAGCAGGGATTTTAATATCCCTTTTTTCCATTATGACCCCCCCCCCTCCAAATTAAACCAAGTATCAGGGCTCTGACCATCCACTCCCATTTGAATCATGAGTCTCTAGCCACATTTCTCAGAGTTTTTTTTTTTTTTTAAAAAAAATCATTTATTAGTAATATGAACCAGGTATCTGATGACATTTCCAGCATTTATCCAATTTAGTCTTAAACATTCTCGCAAGTCTTGTTGGGGGTAGGTGCCACCTGTAAAACATCTTATACAAGTTTTCTTTATATTTAGTTGACATTGTCATTTTATAATTTTGAGACCACAATTTTTGCCATTTTTCCAAATCAATCCCCTATCCAAATTTTTTTCTCCAAGCAATCATCGTTTCTTTAACTTGCTCCTCCTCCAATTTAAATTCTAATAGATGTCCATAAAGTTTTTTAATTACCTTTTCATCAGTACCCATCAAAATTTTATCTAAGTCAGTCAAATTATCATAAATACCTTCTGCCTTGGAGTCTTTATCAAACCTAGATTGTATTTGCAAATCAGAAAACCAATTCATTTTTACACCTTGTTCTTGCAACATTTACATTGATTTAAGTTCACCCTTTTCATTCAATAACTCCCCATATCTAACTGTTTGTTCCTTTTTATATATTATTGGATAAGAAAAGCTTCAATAGTTGATATCCAGGTTGGAATTTTTAAGTAATATTGTCTTTTAATCTTCTCCCAACTCAAAAACAGTGCCTCACAAATATAATCTCTTCTAAAATACCCCTGTGTTTTAGTTCCCTTATACCAGAGAAAGGCATGCCATCCCAGCAGCAAGTCATGATCTTCTAAAGTCAATAATCTACTGTTCCTTAGTGTTATCCATTCCTTTACGCACATCAAACTTGTCACCTGGTAATACAGCTCCCAATTGGGCAAGGCAAACCCTCCTCTTATTCTTGCATCTTGTAACAGCTTTAATTTTATTCTTGCTTTTTTACCCTCCCAAATATATTTCAGCACAATTCTGTTTAAATCTTCAAAAAACTCTTTCCCTAATCGAATAGGAATTGTCTGGAATAAATATAAAACTCTGGGCAATATATTCATCTTAATTGTGGGTATTCTCCCAATCAATGATAGTTTCATTTTTCCCCATTTCATCAAGTCTAACACTGAGACACATCAGTGAAGAAACCCTCCCATTCTACCACCTCTTACAATACTAGACAACACAGTATCAACAGTAGAGACCTTCAAATTTCTAGGTTCTACTATATCACATGACTTAAAATGGACACCTAACATCAAAAACATCATCAAAAAAGCACAACAAAGAATGTTCTTTCTGCGCCAACTCAGAAAACTCAAACTGCCCAAGGAGCTGCTGATCCAGTTCTACAGAGGAATTATGGAGTCTGTCATCTGCACCTCTATTACTGTCTGGTTTGGCTCTGCAACCCAACAGGACAGACACAGACTTCAGAGGATAATTAGGACTGCAGAAAAAAAAACAATTACTACCAACCTGCCTTCAGTCGAGGACCTGTATACTGCACAAGTCAAAAAGAGGGCTGTGAAAATATTTACCAACCCCTCACATCCCGGACATAAACTGTTTCAACTCCTTCCCTCAAAACGACACTATAGAGCACTGCACACCAGAACAACTAGACACAAGGGCAGTTTTTCCCCAAACGCCATCATTCTGCTAAACAAATAATTCCCTCAACACTGTTCAACTATTTACAAAGTCTGCACTACTATTACTATTAATCTTCTAATCACTCCTTATCACACAACCCCTCCCACTTGTTACTATATGACTGTAATTTAGTCGCTTGTATCCTTAAGATTTATATTGGCTTTTTCCTAGTACGATTGATTGCTTATTGTACCCTATGACTATCATTAAGTGTCATACCTTATGATTCTTGACTCTTGACAAATGTATCCTTTCTTTTATGTACACTGAGAGCATTTGCACCAAGACAGATTCCTTGGGTGTCCAATCACCCTTGGCCAATAAAGAATTCTATTCTATTCTATTCTATTCTATTCTATTCTATTCTATTCTATTCTATTCTATTCTATTCTATTCTATTCTCATTCATTTCACCGTTGACCCTGGTCTTCTCCCACCCCCTGGGTGTATATTCTCCAATGGGACACATCCATACCCAAGAGTCACCAATCATGCTCTCCAGTAATAATCTTGTGCATCATTCGGCCGCCTAGCAATTATCTGTGAAAATATTTAAGGTATGCATTACTTCCCCCACTCCCGTTCTGCTGGCAACTCTAACAGACCAGAGAAATATTTTTGAGTTGACACCAAGATCAGTAGGTACAAAACTGTAACTCAGAAAGGTGGATGACAACTGCAGAATAAAATACAGGTAATCCTTGGCTTATGATCACAATTGAGCCCGAAATTTCTGTTGCTAAGCAAAATGGCGGTTCAGTGAATTTTGCCCCGTTTTATAACCTTATTTTGCCACCGTGGTTAAGTAAATCACTGCAGTTGTTAAGTTACTCTCAGGATTGTTAAGTGAAGCTGGCTTCCCCCATTGATGTTGCTTGTCGAAAGGTCGCAAAAGGGGCACATCAACCATCATAAATATGGCTGTCAAGTTGCCAAGCACCTGAGTTTTGCACACATGACCGTGGGGGATGCTGCAAGGGTCGTAAGTGTGAAAAATGGTCATAAGTCACTTTTTCCAGAGTGACAATGACAATGGTCATAAGTGTGAAAAATGTCATAAGTCACTTTTTCCAGAGCTGTTTTAACTTTGAAGGACTACCTGTATCTCTGAGCTTGTGGCCCCCAAACAAGACTTGGATTCCAAATGCTTGTACAAACAGAAGCCTTTTTAAGATGGGTGCAAAATACTCCATTCTAACCACTGTTGCTCAAGATTCCTAGGGATTTGCTCCAAATTTCTTGGAAGAAAGTTCACCCTGGATTAACTCATGTCGGCTTTTGGCTTCCATCGCTGAGCCTCAGTGGTGCAGTGGTTAGAGTGCAGTACTGCAGGCTACTTCTGCTGACTACCGGCTGCCTGAAATTTGGCAGATTGAATCTCACCAGGCTCAAGGTTGACTCAGCCTTCCATCATTCCGAGGTGGGTAAAATGAGGACCCTGATTGTTGGGGGCAAGAGGCTGACTCTGTAAACCGCTTAGAGAGGGCTGTGAAACACTTTAAGGTGGTATAAAAGTCTAAGTGCTATTGGTATCACCAAGGGCTCTCATATTTTCGAAGCTCTCATATTTTCAAATGGTGTTTCACATTATTAGCATGAGACCTGCCTTCATAGGGTAATTTCCCCCGCTTTGTCCACACTGTTTATTTATTTATTTATTTATTTGATTTGCCAATTGTTTACAAGATAATAAGTATAAGTGTATACATAGTTGTGAATACATGAAATGGGTACATATAAGAAAAATAAAAGAATAAGAGAAACAATAGGACAGGGACGGTAGGCACGATGGTGCGCTTATGCACGCCCCTACAGACCTCTTAGGAAAGGGGTGAGGTCAATAGTAGACAGTCTAAGGTTAAAGTTTTTGGGGTTTGGGAAGAAACTACAGAGTCGAGTAGAGTATTCCAGACATTGACCACTCTATTGCTGAAGTCGTATTTCCTGCAATCAAGTTTGGTGCAGTTTACTTTGAGTTTGTATCTATTGTGTGCTCTTGTGTTGTTATGGTTGAAGCTGAAGTATTCATTGACAGGTAGGACATTGCAATGTATGATTTTATATACCATGCTTAAGTCAGACCGAAGACGGCGTAATTCAAGGTTTTCTAGTTTTAGAATTTCAAGTCTGGTGGCATAAGGTATTCTACAACGAGCAGAAGAGTGGAGAACTCTTCTTGTGAAATATTTACATTCCCTCACAATATAACAACTCGAAAAGCTTCTGAGATGACTAAGTCAATTTGGCTTGGCGCTCCGGTATTTATCTGAGCGCACACTACAAAACGTACAAATACATTTTATTAGGGTTACACTCCGTTAAATGGTTCAAGTCATCTTGTACTATGCTTGTAAACCCTTCACAGCCCTCAAAGTAGTTACAATGAATGCTTATTTAAATCAAAAGTTCAATCTTGGCAGAGGGTACTCCAGATAGGTGCCCAACATCATGGTGATGATGATGATGTGAACTATTCAATCTTGTCCGACTCTTGGAGATTCTATGGGCGGGGTCAAGAGTAAAACATTGGCAGCTACGTGCCTCTTTGTTCCAACTCGTCCTTTGAGTAAAGTTCGTGAGTTCGTGAAGCCTAGGTCAGAACACAAGCTTCAGTGGAACTGCAGAAGTTTCATTTCTCCAAACTAACCCGTTTGTAATCAACACCTCCTCTCCTTTTTACTCAAAGGACAAGTTGGAACAGAAATCCTTGTCCCAATAAAACCCCTTTTTATTAGGCTAATGTGAATTCCTCTCATTCACATCCAGCAAAGTCCCGGCAAACAGTCTTTCAAGTGTGATTTACAACCACAGACCTTATCAGGCTTGGAGAACTGCCAGGCCGATAGCTCCCAAGCGTAGCCCTGTGCCAGAAAATACTTTGCAAGGAGTCATGAACAAATCTTCACCCTAATTAAATGAACTAATTGTCTCCTGCAAACACCATTCCCCTTTCATCTGTGCCTTTACTCCCAAGTCAACCCTGGTTCCTTAACTGTTCCCTTCTCCTGGCAGCTCTGCGCATGTGCACACTGGGAACAGGCTCCAGCTGTTCTTCTGCCCCACTGATCTCCGACTCTGAAGGCAGCTGATAACCGTTGGACGGCCCTGGCCCCATCTCTGCCTCTGATGCAGAGCACTTGTCAGAGCCTTCCTCAGCCTCCAGGACTGGCCTATGTTCCTCCCCAACCTCCTCACTGTCCGAATCTGCTGCCAGCTTCTCTGGCTGCTGCTGGGCCACAACAACTTGTGAGAGTCTGGAAACTTTTCAAGGACATCTTAACGGGTGTGAAGAAGAAGGCAGATGGTTCCCACAATAAAGATAACTTGTTTATGTGGTCTATGTGGAAGCCTGGGGAGTTTGGCTAGGAAAATCATTGTTTAATACTGTGAACTGAGAATTCCAGAGTTAGTTTTACCTCACCATCATCATACAATGTATTCAATAAACAGTAAGTTTTTCAGAAATGAAACGATCCTGGATTTTTTTAGTTGGATGCTCAATCTGGATGTTTCTTTGATGGGTCCCACAGATTCTTCTCAATTAAGTTTTTATTTATATAACATTTTCAAATTGCAGTTCAGCTTCTTACGGGCCTCACCAAGAGTTTGGTTGTCAACTGGAAAACTTGATGCATGATGTGAGCTTGTGAGGAGGCAATCTTAGGGCCACATGGTCAGTCATTGACCACTGCTGGTGCTGCTAAGACATTCAGGGATGAAATGTTGCATTTGTTGAAAGGATTATTCCACACCACTCATTCAATACCAGAATGGCATAGGTAGACAATCCTTTTGTGAAACATATGAAGGTAATTCTCCATATTTCGTGCTGAGAAAATAGCAGTAGACTTATATACCACTTTACAGTGCTTTTACAGCCCTCTCTAAGTGGTTTACAGAGTCAGCTTATTGCCCCCAACAATCTGGGTCCTCATTTTACCCACTTTGGAAGGATGGAAGGTTGAGTCAATCTTGAACCAATCAGGATCGAACTCCTGGCAGTGGGCAGAGTTAGCCTGCAATACTGCATTTTAACCACTGTGCCACCACCGCTCTGCAATCCAAGATGGTTGGATGAATGACATTTCCCATGAGGATAACCACTTACTTTCAGGTGGTATCAACAGTGATAAACACAGAAACCTTTATGCTCTATCCTGACACCTGATATTCAGTGCAAGCGTCTGTGCGAATAACCTTGGGAGTCAGGAAGAAGAGACTGTGCCTCTCTCCCAAAGTGATTCTCATAGGCCAAGGGTCTTCAGACTTGGCAAGTTTAAGACTTGTGGACTTCAACCCCCAGAATTCCTGAGCTAACATGACTGGAGGAGCCATTCTGGGAGTTGAAGTCCACAAGTCTTAAAGCTGTCAAGTTTGAAGACCCCTGTCATAGTGATCCTAGAACAATAAACCAGAAGTCCTGCAATGGGTGCTAGATTTCAACCTCTCTAATCCAGAGCCAACATGGATGGAGAAGGTTAGTGTGTAGATTTCATCTGGTCTTGTATAGACAGTAAATTCAGGTCAATGCCTGGTGAGAATCAAGCCAGTTAGATGTCCAAAACAGCAAAGATGGCATTGCAGCAAGATTGGTGGCCAAATGGCATTTTTGGGGGGGTCAGCCAAATCTCTCTGGATAAAAGAGAGAACATGAGACTGCTCACATGTACTCTAGACAGTAGCTCCTCATGAGTAAACTTGCAGAAATTTTCAGTGGTCAGCTTGTACGTGGAACATTGCAAGCCATCTGTGTTCTATGTTGTATGATCTATGTTCACAATCACAAAGTAGCCTTTTGGACACAAAACTTTGGCTATCCCCATTTCTTAAATCATTTTTAGAAATAGCTTTTTAACTGCTTTTCAGTTATTAAGAAAGTGTCAGTTGACAAGTTTGATAACATGCAGTGGGCGAGTTCTGTTTAATACTTAGCAAAAGAAGTTTTTAAAAGAAGCTTGTTTTAAGTTAAAGAGAAGTTTAAGGATGTGTGTGTGTGTGTGTATGTATGTAAGCATGTGTATATGTGTGTGTTTTGGTATATGTGTGTGTGTATCTTTGTGTATATATATATTGTGTGTGTTTGTTACTCTGTGTGTGTCTGTATGAACAAGAAAAAAAGAAAAATGAAGAGATCCCTACAGAGGAAAATGTAATAAAAAATATTAGAATGTGCAGAAATGGATAGATTAACACTTAAAATTAAGGAGAGGAAGAAACTGAATACTTTTTTTAACATGGGATTTGTTTTATCAATGGCTGACTGGCAGAAAGAACAGAGAAATTTAAAAGCATAAGAGAATGATTAATTACATAAGGAAGGTTCACTAAAATAGATAAGCAAATACTACTTTATTATGTGACCATTATTAATGTTATGAATATTATTGTTACTATTATGATGATTATTTCTTAAAACTAACTGTACCCAGAGAACACACTGTTTATATAGACATAGATATTTTTTTATGTTTAATTAAAAAAAAAATTGGAGAAAAATGATTAGAATGCTGATTTTGGAAAGCTATAAACAGATTAGAAATCCAGATAGATTTGGAATAAAATTTTGAAACTGACTGTGGGAATCCTTCCCATGGGAAAATGCTGTTGTTTGGACTTTTTGACAGAAAATCTGATAAGATGGGAAATTTGAATTGGACACTAGAGGGAGCCAGAGCAACTAAAGATGACAATTAAAGGAGGAAGCGCCCACTCTAGCCCTCCATACTTTCCATAACTCCTACAAACATTTTCCATGCTCCTCCTTCTGCACAACAACATTAAACTAGGCCTGCACCAGCATGCAAACAAGCTTTTGGCTGAGCCTTTAAGAAGATCCAGAGCCCCATCTGGAGAAAAACAAAAAGAAAAGCCACAAAAATACATTTTGACACCTTCCGTGAAACAAAAGGCATTCGGTCCAAAGACTGTTTTGTTGACACACGGATTGTAAACATCCTCTTGTCAAGCTAAGCTCCGGGACAGCTGTAATACTTACATAAAACTGTTGAAGTGCCTAATAAGGGCGAAACGGGACACCAGGAAGGATTTACGATCCCAAACACCCATGTGCCAAATTCAGACAAGATTTGGGAGAGCTGGAAGCGGTGCAGGAAAAAAAAACCAAGCAGGCACCCAAACGATCTCAAGGATTTATTGCAAAGAAAACTTGCGGCTGTCCTGCAAGCAAAGAGAGATGATAGTGAAAAAAGAGTTTGAAATGCATATCAGGAGCAGTGGGATCCTCAACTTAATGACTGCCATTGAGCCCCTAATTTTTCTCGCTAAGTGAGACAGACATGCGGTGAATTTTGCCCCATTTTACGACCCTTCTTGCCACTGTTGTTAAGTGAATCACTGACATTGTTAAGCCACTCACACGGTTGTTAAGTGAAGCTGGCTCCCCCCCATTAACTTCACTGGTCAGAAGGTCACAGAAGGGGATCACCGCGACCATTATAAATATGAGTCAGTGACCAAATATCTGAATTTGCCTCACGTCACCATGAGGAATGCTGCAACCGTCATAAGTATGAAAAATGATCGTAAGCCCCCTTTTTTTCAGTGCCGTTGTAACTTTGAATGGTCACTACATGAATTGTTGTAAGTCAAGGATTACCTATGAAAGGATATTTTTCTTCTTTTTCTAAATTAGAATACTGGAACGTGGTATTGCAGGAAAGTTAGTGGGGAAAAGAATGGGAAAAAGAAGGGCATTTCACTGCATTGGTAGATTCAGAAAAAACAATTTCTACCAATTTCTACAATTTCTGCCTTCCATCGAGGACCTGCATGCTGCACGAATCAAAAAGAGGTCTGTGAAAATATTTACAGACCCCTCACATCCCGGACATAAACTGTTTCAACTCCTACCCTCAAAACGATGCTATAGAGCACTGCACACCAGAACAACAAGGACAGTTTTTTCCCCAATGCCATCCCTCTGCTAAACAAATAATTCCCTCAACACTGTTCAACTCTTTACAAAGTCTGCACTACTATTACTATGCATCTTCTAATCACTCCTCATCACACATCCCCTCCCACTTGTGACTGTATGACTGTAACTTTGTCACTTGTATCTTTACGATTTATATTGACTGTTTCCTAGTACAATTTGATTGCTTATTGTATCTTTTGACTATTATTAAGTGTTGTACCTGATGATTCTTGACTCTTGATTAATGTATCTTTTCTTTTATGTATATGAGAGTATTTGCACCAAGACAAATTTCTTGGGTGTCAAATCACACTTGGCCATTAAAGAATTCTATTCTCAACCTGTGGAACTGTCAGCCACAAGATACAATGATAGCTATCAAGGGGAGATGGGCTTTGTAGGAGGATATTAGCTATTCTATTTCAAGAGGGAGGGGCAGAGTAAAGATTGAAAAACTACAGGAACTACAAAGAAAGAATTAGAAAAAAGAAAAAGAAAGGAGAAAAAAGCAAAGAAAAAGCAGTAGAAATTAAGAGAAAAAGGAAACAAATATCTAAAGGAGCAACTTCCGATCTTCTTTACAGCACTTACGAACATAATTATCATTTCCTGAATGATGTACCATGTTTCCTTTCCACAAACAACCCTTTTTGATCAGTAAGTCCTCCAATCCTCAATTCATTTTTGTCCATTTTCTGGAAAAAGGCTCATGAAAGAATTTCCACAGACTCTTCAGAAAGATTTCTAGATCTGGCTGGAGAATTTTGGGAGCTGAAGTCCACAAGTCTTAAAGTTGCAGAGTTTGGAGACCCCTGAGGAATTTTGGGAGCTGAAGTCCACAAGTCTTAAAGTTGCAGAGTTTGGAGACCCCTGAGGAATTTTGGGAGCTGAAGTCCACAAGTCTTAAAGTTGCAGAGTTTGGAGACCCCTGAGGAATTCTGGGAGTTGAAGTCCACAAGTCTTAAAGTTTCCGAGTTTGGAAACTCTGGGTGTACATAATCTCTAGTCATCCTTGAAAGTGGTTTGATGACCTTAGAGCAGGGGTGTCAAACTCACATCGACTTTCTCCCCCTTTCCTAAAGTGCATGATGCATCCGGGCCGTGGGCAATGGGTTTGACAGCCCTGCTTTAGATCAGGGGTCCTCAACCACCGGGCCGCGGACCGGTACCGGTCCATGGAGCACTCTGTACCGGGCTGCAAAGAAATTTTTTTTAAAAAATGGCGGCTTTCTTCGCCTTCGGTGAATGCTGCTGGGATCGGGATCAAGGACACAAATGAAAGAAGGGGAGGGAGGAAGCAACCTGAAGCCTGTCCTGCTCTCTGGCTCAGCAGCTTCGGTTTCCTCCGCCTCGTTCCTCTCTCAGTCGCTCTCTCGCTGCTCCACCAGCCCAGGAAGAAACTGCTTCAAAGAAGCCAGGGGGGTTGGCTTTTCCTGTCGCCGCAGCGCCTCCGAAGCGCCCGTTCACCCCCACCCCGCCTGCCCGCCGCACTTCAATTCAGTGCTCCGTTCTCCCTGCCTGCCTGCCTTCGTTTCGGAGCAGCTTCGGCTGAGAATAATAACTATTCGCCTCTTTTTATCAGCCGAAGCTGCTCCAAAACGAAGAAGGCAGGCAGGCAGGCAGAACGGAGCACTTTGGATTGAAATCGGCGCGGCGGGCGGGTGGGGGGTGAACGGGCGCTCGGAGGAGCTGCGGCGACAGGAAAAGCCACCCCCCGGCTTATTTGAAGCAGTTTCTTCCTGGGCTGGTGGAGCAGCGAGAGAGCGACTGAGAGAGAGGAACGAGGGGGAGACACCTGAGGGAGGGAGGGAGACACCTGAGGGATGGGGCTGAGGGAGGCAGGGCCGAGGCGCTCCCTGAACTTGGTGGTTTGCTGGCAGATGTTTTATTACCCGACTAGGTAACAACATCAGATGTTACCTAGTCAGGTAATGAAACATCTGCAAGCAAACCACCAAACTCGGATTCTTCTCCCCCGGTCCTTGAAAAAGTGTTTGTGCTTGAAACTGGTCCCTGGTACAAAAAAGGTTGGGGACCACTGCTTTAGAGCATTGTTCTTCAACCATGGCAACTTTAAGATGTGTGGACTTCAACTAGGTGGGGAATTGTGAAGCCCACAAGTCTTGAAGTTGTCAAAACAACTTCAACATTTCAATGCGAAAGCTTCAACATGAGAAGAGTACTACACTCCTCTGCTATCACTTGGCTTGAAATTTTAAGCTTGGACAACCTTGAACTACGCCGCCTACGGTTGGACTTAAGCGTAGTACACAAAATTATCTGCTACAATGTCCTACCAGTCAATGACTACTTCAGCTTCAACCACAACAACACAAGAGCACACAAGAGATACAAACTCAATGTAAACCGCTCCAAACGTGATTGCAGAAAGTACGACTTCAGCAACAGATTGGTCAATGCCTGGAATGCACTCCCTGACTCTGTTGTTCCATCCTCTAACCCCCCACTCCTTTAACCTCAAGCTATCCACAATTGACCTCACCCCATTCCTAAGAGGGGCGTGCATAAGTGCACCATCATGCCTACAGTCCCTGTCCTATTGTCCCCATTTATTCGTATCTATTTCCTGTATTCATACTCATGTTTATGCTTATACCTATTACCATGTAAGTGAATGACAAATCAAATAAATAAATAAATAAATAAATAAAAATAAAGTTCGAAACACAATGCTTCAGTCTAGAAGGTGTCCTTCACAAGACTCTTGCCTGGGTGGGGACCTCACTTGTATGTCCTCCAGCTAAATCCGAGAATCTAACCCAGATGTTTGGGGCCACAGTTCACATTCTATCCTGAATCGACCATGCTGGGAGCTGATAGATGTTTCAAACATCTGGAAGTCCTCAAGTTCTTTTGTGGGACAAGACTGGAACCATGCATATATTGTCCTTCAGGATTAGTCAAACGGGGATATTCTCTTCTTATATTGCTCTTTTAAAAAAATAAATCTGTTCAATTGTATCCAATTCTCCGAGATGATCAGGACATGTCCCTGCAATTTTCTTGACAAGGTTTTTCAGAAGGCCATTGCCTCCTTCCTAGGGCTGTGAGAAAGTGACTGGTTGAAGGCCACATGCCTAAGGCAGGGCTAGAACTCACCATCTCCTGGTGATTGGCCCATAGGCACCCAGCTAGCTTTCATGCCTAAGGTGGGACTAGAACTCACCGTCTCCTGGTGATTGTGGACTAGAACTCACCAGGAGGTCAATTCATTTTGCAAAGCACCACAAGGTAGTATAAGAAGCAATGGATGGAAACTCGTCAAGGAGAGAGGCGACCTGGAATTCAGGAGAAACTTCCTAACTGGGAGGACAATTAACCAGTGGAACAGCTGGCCACCAAAGGTTGGGGGTGCTCCATCACTGGAGGTTTTTAAGAAGAGACTGGAGAGCCACCTGTCTGAAATGGAATAGGTTCTCCTGCTTGAGCAGGGGGTTGGACTAGAAGACCTCTAAGGTCCCTTCCATATCTATTCTGATGAAATTCACCCCACCAGATTGGATGCTAACTTTGCTAGAGAAGAAGTGAAAAATCCAGGTGCTTTTTCTAGGATTCCTGCTCTTTTACACACCTTTATCAAGGGGGAAAATACAGTAATAACTTTCAAGATAGAATAGAGTAGAGTAGAGTAGAGTAGAGTAGAGTAGAGTAGAGTAGAGTAGAATAGAATGGAGTAGAATGGAGTAGAATGGAGTAGAGTAGAGTAGAGTAGAGTAGAGTAGAGTAGAGTAGAGTAGAGTAGAATAGAATAGAATAGAATAGAATAGAATAGAGTAGAATAGAGGAGAGGAGAGTAGAGTAGAGTAGAGTAGAGTAGAGTAGAGTAGAGTAGAGTAGAGTAGAGTAGAATAGAATAGAATAGAATAGAATAGTTGGAAGGGACCTTGGAGGTCTTCTAGTCCAATCCCCTGCCTGGGCAGGAAATCCTACACCACCTCAGACAAATGGTTATCCAACATCTTTTTAAAAACTTCTAGTGTTGGACCATTCACAACTTCTGGAGAACCTCGTAAATATTGTGAGTCTTACCCAGAATTGCTGAGGGTCAGAAATAGAGGGGATTTTAATATAAAACACCTGGAAAGTAACCACCTTAGGATTTCTCATATCTTTTGAGCTGAAGAAAATTCAGTAAAAATACAATGGAAGACGAGATAGGGAAATTGTGTTCGCTTGGAACATAATTTAAAATGATTAACGTATTAAATCAAAGTAGTCTGGTAAGTTACATAATGTAGAGCAGTTCAGTGTGATTGATATTGTTTCTGTAAGAGCGGCCATTATCATTACAAACGCTTCCAACTTCAATAGACCCTGGACACCTTATTTTAAAAAAAAAACATCTCCAGGATTCATGAGGACTACCCACCTTGCCAAGTCACAATAAATCAGAATATTTACTGTCCACGCCATTATTCCTTAGCCGTTTGGGGTTACAACCACTGCAGAACCCCAATAAGGAGTTCTGGAGAAACATGTCAGAAATGGTGTAGAGTCTCCTGCTTGAGCAGGGGGCTGGACTAGATGACCTACCAGGTCCCTTCCAACTCTGTTAATCTGTTCTTCTAATCAAGCCACAACTTTTCAAGAACATAAATCTAGGTAAAATAAGCCCATGGGATACAGATGTTGTGAAGTCGGTGCCATGTTGGGATAACAAAACCATCCTTCCTCCAACAGACAAAAGGATAAATAATTCACACACACACACACACACACACACACACACACACCAAACAAAAATTAAGGTCAAATGAAAAAGAAAATATTTTTTTATTAGCCTCCTCTCTCAAACTTCGCTGGGAGATTTGCTCCTCCTGACTCACCCAAACTCACATTTCTTTTTAAAGCTCGGAGCAATAAAACTATTTTTAATATCACATCTGGGGTTTGCAATTCAAGTTTGTGACATTCTCAGAGGAAGATGCCTAATTTCTATGGGGAGGGGGCTCCTTTTCAACTTCTGCCAGCTGAGACTTCTGGGAGCCTTGGATGTTGGAGAAGCAGGCAGGAACAAATAAGTCCTTAATGTCCCAGTTTTGCCCCGTCTTCTACCTACTGTACATCCTTGACGTCTTCCATGGTTTCAATGAAAAGTCAGCGTGTTTCAGCCTGTTGGGCTGCAATATTTGATAGTAGTTGGGGATGCAATTAGGTGCATTCCATCCATCCTTCCTTCCTTCCTTCTTCCTTCCTTCTGTCCTTCCATCCATCCCCCCTCTGCTTTTCCTTCCTTCTTTAATTCCTTCCTTCTGTCCTTCCATCCTCCCACCCTCCCTCTCCTTTTCCTTCCTTCTTTCCTTCCTTCCTTCCTTCCTTCCTTCCTTCCTTCCTTCCTTCCTTCCTTCCTTCCTTCCTTCCTTCCTTCCTTCTGTCCTTCCTTCTTCCCTCTCCTTTTCCTTCCTTCCTTCCTTCCTTCCTTCCTTCCTTAATTCCTTTTCCATCCTCCCATCCTCCCATCCTCCCACCCTCTCTCTCCTTTTCCTTCCTTCTTTTATCTCTCCTTTCCTTCCTTCCTCCCCTCCCTCCTTTTTCCTTCCTTTCTGCAAGCCTGCCTGCCTGCCCTCCCTCCCTTCCCTCCCCTCTTCCTTCCTTTTTCCCCTCCCTCCCTCCCTCCCCTTTTCCTCCCTTCCTTCTCCCTCCCTCCCTTCCTCTCCCTTTCCCCCTCCCTCCTTCCCTCTCTCTCTCTCGCCCTATCGTTCCTTCCTTCCTTCCCCTCCTTCCCTTGCCTCCTTTTTGGAGCTAGACATCGGACAGCAAAAGAAAAGAAAGACGGTGCACTTACCATTCAGAGTGTCCCGAAATGAACAAATGCTTGAAATCAAGGAAGAGAAATCCCCCTTAGATCTGAAACTCTGGATCCCTGCGCTCTGAAAACGATCCGGAGCAAGGAGTCCCGCTCTCTTTCTTTTTCTCTTCTAAATCTATCCCTGGGAGCGGAGATAGTTGCTGGGTCGGGCACAGTCACTGGGAACCAAATAATGAAAAATAAATCAGACTCAAACTCCTCGTCTTTCTTCACTTTTCTAAACATCTCTGCAAACTGTTGGCCGAGTGCCCCGGTTAGGCTGGAAAATTTATGAAGGGCTAGAAAAGCGGCTGATTATTTAAGCCCTGCACTGTGCTTGCCGTTATCGTCTTATCTGCAAATGGGTGTCCCTTTGCTTTTAAGCAGATCTACCCAAAGCGCTTCAAGATAAGGGGAAAGAAAAAGAACAAATCAATATGAATTGAGAAGCACCACATGAAATGTGCAAAAAGACCAGCAAATTCTAAAAACAACAACAACCCCAGTTTCTAGCGGTTCATCCTGTTTGCCAAAGGAAGACCGTCTTCAAGGATCTGTGGGGAAAATATTCTCTGGCCTCAAATGTCTTTTTTTACATCACGACAACCAAAACTAGACGCAATATTCCAAGTGTGGCCTTATCAAGGCCTTATAAAGTGGTATGAATACTTCATGTGATCTTGATTCTATCCCTCTGTTGATGCAGCCTAGATCAAAGAGTTGACTCTATCACTCAATCACTGTGGCCTGGCAACCATTATCTATAATTTAATGTTATGTGGGAACTGGTCAACAAAATATAATTAACCCAAACTTAGGTGATATATAGATGCAACCTGGGTCTTATATTTATTTAAACACTGAGTTGCAGCCATAACTTTTTAAATGTGCTAAGGATTCCTGAAGATGGGTTTATTCCAGGTAGAGACAGGAGGGGTGTCTCATGAGCCACAAGAGGGGACTGTCTTGGCCAAGGGTCTCCAAACTTGGTAACTTTAAACTTGTGGGCTTCAACTCCCAGAATTCCCCAGCCAGCATGCCTGGGAGACCACCAGGTACAACATGGCTGCAGACAGATTGGAAAGTTGAAGAACCATTGCAGAAGAAGACAATGGCATTCTGTATTGTGGCTAAGGGATGTACCTCACGTGTGGAAGGAGCAAGGCTTCAACAGGGAGTGTTGGGTTGAACTGCTCCTAGAAACCCATAAGCTCTTCTTCCTCTTAATTGGTGTGTCACCCATTTGTAAGCAATCTCAAGTAAAGAGCAGGAGTCAAGTAGCTAAGTTGTGGGGTGTACTTAACCAGGGCAGACCTATTTATCAAGTGTCTCTGTTTCTGGAACCAACTCTGTCCTTGTTTGGTCCCTGCTCTTGGGGCCAGTGCATTTCTCCATGCATGAGAATTCTCTCAGTTGCTACTATCCAGAAACTCTCTTGAATTGAGCTCCACATCTGATGACTCAAGGCCCAGGTACAATCCTTAACCACAACACAGAATACTCGTTCAACTTCCCAACTGGTCTCTAGCCATGTTGTTGTATCTGGTGATCTCCCAACCATGGAGAGAGAGAGAGAGAGAGAGAGAGAGAGAGAGAGAGAGAGAGAGAGAGAGAGAGGAGGGAGGGAGGGAGGAGGGAGGAGGGAGGGAGGGAGGAGGGAGGGAGGAGGGAGGGAGGGAGGGAGGGAGAGGAGAGAGAGAGAGAGTTATGCAGCTATGATCTACAGCTGGCTCCTTTATTAAATCTTGGGTGAACAGTTAGTCCATGATTGGGAGATATATATATAAAAAGTGAAAATACCACTCATGCATCATCACAAAATCTCCGGAACCGTAAAGCCTACAAACTTGAAATTTGGCATGTATGTTCCTCTTGGCTTCTAGGAGCTCACTAAGAAAGGATTTTTCAAAATGACCATCAGAGCATTAGTATTTATTATATTATTATTAACATGCTCTGATGCTTCGGTCTGATTTAAACATCGTATATAAAATCATACATTGCAATGTCCTACCTGTCAATGAATACTTCAGCTTCAACCATAACAACACAAGAGCACACAATAGATACAAACTCAAAGTAAACCGCACCAAACTTGATTGCAGGAAATACGACTTCAGCAATAGAGTGGTCAATGTCTGGAATACTCTACCCGACTCTGTAGTTTCTTCCCCAAACCCCAAAAACTTTAACCTTAGACTGTCTATTATTGACCTCACCCCTTTCCTAAGAGGTCTGTAAGGGGCGTGCATAAAAGCGCACCATCGTGCCTACCGTCCCTGTCCTATTGTTTCTCTTATTCTTCTTTTATTTTTCTTATATGTACCCATTTCATGTATTCACAACTATGTATACACTTATACTTATTATCTTGTAAACAATTGGCAAATCAAATAAATAAATAAAAATAAATAAATAAATGCTAAAGACTTCTACTCCCCCTCCCCACCTGAAAAGAAATCTGTTCCAAATGCAAAACCCAAGCAGAGGAGAGGAGTTTCAGTTTCAGAGCACCAAGCAGTAGTACAGAGCTAAGCCACGGCCAGGGTCCTTGCTGTCTCCTTCTTGCTCACACAGCAAATACTGCTTCAGTTTCCAAACAGCCCTCAACCTTCTCACACACTGACAGGACGTTAGCCAGATGAATACTGACAGATGCTGGTAGGCAGAGGCACAAGTAGCAAAGCACGGGTATAGAGCTAGTGACTTTTATGGGCCATCCCCTACAGATACCCTGCTGTGGGTTGTGCCACGGAGTCACCATGGAACTTCCGAAGAACTTCAGAGGCACAATTCCCAAGATGATTAACAGCTTTGATCTCCCAGACACCAACAGTGATTGTGATTGTGATTGGAAAGTGATTGTGATCCAAGTCCATCCCAAGCTTTGGCTTTCTCAGAAGTACAACTTGTGTTTATTGGCCTACAGATGATGGAGGCATTTCTGGAGCTTAGAAGAAAGACATGTTTTTACTTATACTTATTTTTTTTTTTAAAACAAGTTTTATTAAAAGTTTCAACAACAAACAAATCATTACATATTAAATCCTTCCCTGTCTTTCTACAAAAATTTCCCCAATATTCTCATATAAAACACAAACAAACACAAACAAACATAAAAAAATCTTTTAGTAAAGTACCTTGGCCCCAGTTACCTCTCTTTGCATGGGCAGCGCATATCACTCTTCACAATTCTATCTTATTTAATCCATCTTAATTAAATCATTAAATTTGTATCTTTTGCCCATTCATTATCCCTCTATCTCTTCTTATAATAAAAAGAATTTCTCCTGAAATCACTAATCAGAGTATGATGCCTTTCTATCCTCCCCTAAGTTAGTAAAATTAACATTCAACATAACAAATACCCAATTTGGTTCTGCTTGGTACATTACTATCCACCAAAAATGTTTAAATACATTGTATCCTCCTTTCCTTCAATATTTTATTACATTTTAAAAATCAATCATTATTAAAAACTTCAACATTTTAATTTCTTATTAAATCTTAAACCATTCTAAACCATTCCAGTTTTTACTTATACTTATTATCTTGTAAGCAATTGACAAACCAAACCAAACAAAATAAAATAAAATAAATATACATTCTCATCTTTAAATGCTTTGAACGAGACTTTGTCAAGCGATCTAAGGCTTCCATGAACCCCTAGAGCAGTGTTTTTCCAAACTTGACCACTTTATGATGGATGGACTTCAACTCCTAGAATTATCTAACTGAGAGGTCTCCAAACTTGGCAAGTTATGCTGGCTGAGGAATTCTGGGAGCTGAAGTCCGCAAGTCTTAAAGTTGCCAAGTTTGAGGACTCCTGAACTAGCCGGACATGCTGTCTGGAGAATTCTGAGGATTGAAGTCCACACTCTTAAAGTGGTCAAGTTTGACCCCTTTGGCTTAAGGAATTCTGAGGTCCACCCATCTTTAAAGTCTCCAAGATGGAGAAACAATGACCTAAATGACCTAAATAAGCTGTAATCCACTCAGGATTTAGTATTGGCACAATGATTTAGGTAGCCAATTCAAACTGTGGCTAGTACTAACGTAAGACCTAGAATCAACATTAGAGGTATCTATTGCAGGCAAGTTTCCATAAAGTCCAAATGAGGGTTGCCACCTCGTGATTGAAGCTCTGTCCCATTGTACAAGCATTTCACACAATCACCCAACTGCAAAGAGTAGTTGGCTTCAATCATAGGGGAGCCAGCCACCATCTTAACTTCTGGGACACCTTCCCCACCAGTGGTGGAATTCAAATTTCTTTTGCCGCCAGTTCTGTGGGCGTGGCCTGGTTGGTGGGTGGATGCAGCTATGTGGTCATGTGACTGGTTTTGTTTTCCCCCAAAGTCTTTATTTCTTTTTTTTCTTTCGCAACACCCCCATGCACCCCAGTTTTGGCCTGGTGGGCCTCAGGTAACCCTCCTGGGCACTGAAAAAGAAGCATTTTGAATTCTTCCCAGGTAAGTGCAACAGCGAGGGAGGATAAATAAGCTGCGCCGTGCAATTTAGATTAGCTGGAATGCAAGAAATCCAATGATTTCTTGCTTTCTAGCTAATTTAAATCGTGTGGCACAGCTGATCATTGCCCAACTGGTCATCGGAAATACCGGTTCACCTGAACCGGTAGCATTTTTTACTACCAGTTTGGGAGAACTGGGCTGAACCGGCAGCATTTCACCTCTGTTCTCCGCTATCCTGTCAGAGCTGAAGAAACTTCTTGGACAAGAAGGGAAATGTTTTCAAAGAAAAAAACAAGAATGTCCAGTTGCCTCTTGAAAAAAGCACCTTTGGGATAACCATGACCACGATAACTGAGAATCTGTACAGACTTTTAGCTATACAATTTGGGATGAACACCCTTGGACTACAGGAACCAGGAATACTATCAGGTGACCCTGAGGATACAGATAAACCTCCAAGTGGCCTCAATGACCCTCTAAAAAGGATGCAAATGACCAGCTGTCTGCAAGGAATATAAATCCTTCCATTCCCCACCATCCAGTCAGAGCTGAAGAAGCTTCTTGGATGAGAAGTGAAACGTCTTCAAAGGGAAAAAAACCAAGAAGGTCCAGTTGCCTCCTGAAAAAGCACCTTTGGTTCTGGGTCACCTGTGGATGCCCCAATCCTCCCTCTGATATCTACAGATGGCTCATCAAATGGCACTCGACCAGAAAAGGAAGACCTTATTTTTGACCTAGTTTTCTAAGGCTGCTGGAAAGAGGAGTGAAACCCTCTCCCCTTAATTGTTGTGTAGGTCCTTGAGCTGATAAGATTGAGGCATTCAGACAACCTTCTCACACAGACACACACCCCAATCCCACCGCCCTCTGCAATTTCTGCTCTGCAGGACGGCCATCCTTGGTCAACAGCTGCAACGTTTCCAGCTGGCTGTTGAGACTCGGCCAAGGAAAGACAGGTTTCCCAGGCTGAATGATGGATAGCAGAGCAAGAAGAGACAACCCTATCTGTTGGCAGCTTCCCCAAATGAGAAGAGAATGGCCAAGGAGGACAGGAGGGTCACAAAGGAACTGCTAGTGGAAGGAAAGCTGTACCAGACCTTTGAGAAATTGTTGTGGCCTGCCAGCGGCTGGCGGAGCTGGCAGCAGAGTCGGACAGCAATGTGGAGGTTGGGGAGGAACCTGGGCTGGTCTTGGAGGCTGAGGAGGGCTCAGATGAGGGCTCTGCATCAAAGGCAGGGATGGGGCCAGGGCAGGCTGGCAGTCATCAGCTGCCTTTGGACTCAGACAACAGTGAGGCGGGGGAGTTTCTGGAACCGGTTCCCGGCCTGCGCATGTGCAGATCTACCAGAAGACAAGAACAATTGAGAAAGCAAAAATATTTCTCTGGTCTCTTAGAGTTGCCAACAGAAAGGGAGTTGGGGAAGTAGTGCATTCCTTAAATGCTTTCATAGATAATTTCTAGGCAGCCGAAGCTTCTGGCGCGCAAGATTATTACTGGAGAGCATGATTAATGACTCTTGGCTATGGATGTGTCCCATTGGAGAATATACATCCAGGAGTTGGGGGAAGACCAGGGTCAAGGGTGAAATGAATGATGTGTCTCAGAGTCGGCTACACCCAGGTAGCACCGGCATGTTCACTCCTAATAAATCTTCTTTAAACATCTGAGAGATGTGGCTAGAGACTCATGATTTAAATGAGGGGTGGGTGCCGGAGCCCTGACATCTACACCTTGGAGATGATTGGCCCCTCCCATAGGACATAAAAGAGGAGCGAACGGGATGTGAGCTTTTGCAGGAAGCAATTAGTTCGTCTGGTCGATTCAAGCTTTGAAAAGTTCTGTTTGACTCTGTGTCAAGTTTGGCCTTGCCTTGCATTTGGCAATTAGTTCTCTGGCCGCATTCCGAGTGCAATAAGGAAGCAACAGAACAGAACAGAACAGAAATCGCATTTTTGTGACCGACGGCCATGATTGCTTGGGATTTCTCAACAGAAGAGATGCCTGGCCATGGAACTTAGAGATTATGACTGCAAAGACATGGCTTTGAATCATATTATAAATTTAGCTGGGCTCTCTCTCTCTCTCTCTCTCCCTCCTTCCCTCCGTCTGTCTCTCCCATGTTATGAAATGCCATTCTTCTTGAGAATTAGGATGCCTTAAACTAGCTTGGTTGACTGATGGTGCCACTTGGGCATTACCGAATGGGTAAATTAAGCAACGGAGGCCTAGTTTGGTGTAGTGGTTAAGGCATCCGGCTAGAAGCCAGGAGACCATGAGTTCTAGATTGTCTGGGTCAGCCTTTGGGCCAGTCCCTCTCTGTCACCTTTAGAAAGCAGGCAAATGGCCACCCGTTTTTGAAATCTTGCCAAAACTGTGGGACATTCTTTAGAAATCAACACTGACTTGAAAGGAAAGGAAGAGAAGGAGGGAGGAAAGGAGATAGAGAGGAAGGGAAGTAGGGAGGGAGGGAGGAAGAGAGGGAGGGAGGGAGGAAGGAAGGAGATAGAGAGGAAGGGAGGGAGGAAGGAAATAAGGAACGGGATAGAGGGGAAGGAAGAAAGAACGGGATAGAGAAGAAGGAAGGGCAGAAGGAAGGGGAAGGGAGAGAGGGAACGAAGAAGGAAGGAGATAGAGAGGAAGGGAAGTAGGGAGGAAGGAAGGAAATAAGGAACGGGATAGAGGGGAAGGAAGAAAGAACGGATAGAGAAGAAGGAAGGGCAGAAGGAAGGGGGAAGGGAGAGAGGGAACGAAGAAGGAAGGAGATAGAGAGGAAGGGAAGTAGGGAGGGAGGGAGGAAGAGAGGGAGGGAGGGATGAAGGAAGGAGATAGAGAGGAAGGGAAGTAGGGAGGGAGGAAGGAAATAAGGAACGGGATAGAGGGGAAGGAAGAAAGAACGGGATAGAGAAGAAGGAAGGGCAGAAGGAAGGGGGAAGGGAGAGAGGGAACGAAGAAGGAAGGAGATAGAGAGGAAGGAAGGAGGGTGGGTGGGAAGGAGAAAGGAAGGAGGGAAGCTATGCAAGAAGATAGGTCTCAGAAGAAAATAGGACAAAATGGCTTAAAGATTTTAAGTAACACAAAATGATGAAAAGCAGATAACTTTGCAGGTAGAGAAAGCTGTTTTGTTATGCCTTAACAGAGGATTGAATGCAAGGTTTGTTGTTGAATAGTGAGTGCCTGGAATATTGAGATACAGATGATATAGATAGGGATATAGTTGTGTACAAACACACACACACACACACACACAAACATCTGCTTTATGTTGCTTTTGAATTCTGATGGATTTTCAACCTTGTGCTATTTTTCTTGCACATTAAACCATAGTTTATGAATGGCGTACAGAATGAAGTGAGCTGCAATTTCATACAATTTCACAAGTCCCATTTCTCAAAAAGTAAATAACAGTAACAGTAAATCTTAGAATTCAGAACCTGAGTGAAATTAACGCTTTGCAGGATGATGTCATATCCCTTTAGAAAAAAAAGAAAATTGTCAAAGGAAAGTTTCTGTAAACTCTTGGTCTCATGTAAATCTTTCTTTTTATTTCTGATTCCTAGGGGGAAATGAGGTTAAT
The DNA here is from genome assembly GCF_049901735.1 of Notechis scutatus. Taxonomy (NCBI): domain Eukaryota; kingdom Metazoa; phylum Chordata; class Lepidosauria; order Squamata; family Elapidae; genus Notechis; species Notechis scutatus. Next base: position 205,110,803 of record NC_142011.1, read on the forward strand.
TGTTAAATGATGAACTGGGATTAATTTTCTGGCACATCTACTCATAAAGTTCATTGGTTCAGTTATTCCCACTTAATTTAATCTACTTTATAAACTTGTTGTGAAAATACAGTGACGCCTTTGAGGAAGACTTGCAAAGTCCTACTCAAGAAAAACCAAAACCACACATATAGACTGGGTGAAACCAGGCTCAATAGCAGTAACTGTGAGAGGGATCTTGGAGTCTTAGTGGACAACCAGCTAAATATGAGCCAGCAGTGTGCAGCTGCAGCCAAAAAAACCTAATGCAATCCTAAATTGCATTAACAGAGGGATACAGTCAAGATCAAGGGAGGTACAAATATTACTCTATAAAGCCTTAGTAAGGCCATACCTAGAGTACTGCATCCATTTTTGGTCACCATACTATAAAAAGATGTTGGGACTCTCAAAAAAGTACAGAGAAGAGCAACCAGGGTGATTAGGGGACTGGAGACTAAAACAGTGACAGTGAGAACAATCAACCCATGGAACAGAAGTTGCCCTCGGAAGTTGTGGGAGCATCATTACATGAGACTTTCAAGAAGAGATTGGACTGCCATTTGTCAGAAATGGTGTAGGGTCTCCTGCTTGGGAGGGGGGTTGGACTAGATAACCTACAAGATCCCTTCCAACTCTGATTAACTGTTATCTGTTAAGATTGGACTGTTGACCAGTGAAATCATGCTAATTGACATAATTTTTGATCTCTTCCGCACATAAGGAAGGTTCAAGACAAAGAACCATTCCTGTAAAGTTTCTACACCAGGGGTCCCCAAACTTGGCAACTTTAAGACATGTGGACTTCAACTCCTAGCATAGCTGGTTGGAGAATTCTGGGAGTTGAAGTCCACAAGTCTTAAACTTGCCAAGTTTGGAGACCTCTGTTCTACACCATTATGATTGTATGGCTGCAGAGGAGATCAAATTCAGTAGATGATTAGAAGACACAATTATATTAAAGGTCTTTGCTTCTAGGAATATGAGACAAAGAATTATGGAATTATGGATGATGATGATGTTGAATATTATCAGCCCATTTTTTGGGAGGAAGGCCTCTTTATTGAAGACTATGGATCATAATCTATCAGGCAGTCCAGTGATGGTTGGTAGGTGTTTTTTTGACTTTTATGAGCAGATGTGTGTCTAATTCTGATGGCCATGATACAAAAAAATATGTTAAGATCCTAAAAAGAGTGCGGAGAAGAGTAACAAAGATGGTAAGGAGTCTTCAGGTTACACCATATGATAAATGTTTGAGGGAACTAGAATAGTAGAGTTGGAAGGGACCTTAGAGGTCTTCTAGTCCAACCCCCTGCTCAGGCAGGAAACCCCATACCATTTCAGACAAGTGATTGTCCAATCTCTTCATGAAAACCACCAATGATGGAGCACCGACAACTTCTGAAGGCAACCTGTTCCACTGATTAATTGTTCTAATTGTCAGGAAATTTCTTCTTAATTCCAGGTTGCTTCTCTCCTTGGTTAGTTTCCATCCGTTGCTTCTTGTCCTACCTTCAGGTGCCTTGGAGAATAGCTTGACTCCCTCTTCTTTGTGGCAACCCCTGAGATATTGGAAGACTGTTATCATGTCACCCCTTAGTCCTTCATTTCATCAAACTAGACATACCCAGTCCCAGCATCCATTCTAGGCATGTTTAGTCTAATGATGAGAAGGACAAGAGTTGATATGATAGCAGTCTTTCAATCTCTAAGGGGCTGTCACAGAGAGGAAAGGATCAATCTATTCTCCAAAGCAGATCTGCAGGATTTAAAACTATGAGTTTGGTGGTCCCTGAGGTCCAAAAAGTTAGTGACCCCTAGACTAGACCATTCCAGACAAATGGCTGTCCAGTGTCGTCTTCTTAAAAGCCTCCAGTGATGGAGTGCTCACAACTTCTCAACGCCAGCCATTCTTTTGATTAATTGTCCTGTTAGGAAATTTCTCCTTAATTTATTCTAACTTGCTTCACTCCTTGGTTGGTTTCCATCCATTGTTTCTTGTCTTGCTTTCTGGTGCTTTGGAAAATAAGTTGGCCCCCTTTGTTTTTATTTTCCAAAATACCAGAAGACAAGACAAGAAACAATGCACGGAAACTAATCATGGCATGCTAAAGGCCAACCCTCAGAAAGGATCGAGGTAAATTTTTTGTTTACATCTTCCTCCCTTGTTAACCTGTTATGGCTTTGCTCATTTTCAATCTCCTTTCTTTGCAAAAAAAAAAAAATGTTTTTGGTTAACAGCAACATGATTCCAGCACTATTTTTTTTTAATGTTATAGCTCTCTCTACTGATCAACAAAAAACCTTGCACCATTTTTTTTTTTTGTTTCTCAATAGAAGGAAGAGCAAAAGGAAGGTGCCAACTCTTAGAACGAGGCGGAGCTGAAGATTTGAATTTGTGTTTTGTTTTGTTTTTTTAAAGCTGGGGGAGGATGGATTTAAAGAGGCAAATTCCCCAGCGATGAAAAGTCCCAAAGTTTGGAGGACCACAGATTTGGAAAAGCAAGGAACACAGAAACACTAAAGATATACTAGATGGAGTAGGCATTGAGTATCTCACCTGTTCTCTTCGTTTTGCAAGATAAGGGCCATACACTTATAGGGAAAAGTGAGTGAAGATTGATATAGGTCAATAAATATGCAACAAATCACATATGCACAATGATTGCAAATGTTTGAATTAATGCATGGAGCTTGGACGTGAGATTAGAATAGTATTCAACGGTTCTAATTAACTGATTAGTCCATTCATTTATTAATACATTAGTTCACTCATTCATTAATGTTCACTGACTTCACTAACATTCATTAATTCGCAATTAAATGAATTTATTAATAAATTAGTTCACTAATTAACAGTTCAAAGAGATTCAACAATTAACCAGTGGAAGGAATTGCCTTTGGAAGTTGGGAGTGTCCCATCACTAGAGGTTTTTAAGAGGAGATTTTGGACAGCCATGGATCAAAAATAATATACAAATCTCTTGCAAGAACAGCAGATTGGACTAGTTGACCTTTCCAACTCTGTTACTGTTCCTTAGTATTTTTCAACCTAAGCAACTTTAAGATGGGTGGATGTCAACTCCCAAAGCTGTCTGGGGAATTCTGAGGGTTGAAGTCCTCACATCTTAAAGTTGCCAAGGCTGAAAAACACTGGATTTAAAAGAGGCAATTTAGTTCATCTTCTTCCTTTCTTTCAAAATTTGAATATCTTTCTAAGGAATATTTGACACTCACTCCTAGAATTCCCTGGAAATCAAACACCATTGCTGCTGACATCTCTCCAGAGAACACCAAAGTACAACTTAATTTCCCGGCAATCACCAACAAAAATGATGGTTTTCTTTTGCAGATCAGTTACAGCCGAAGCCAATTCTGCCCTCCTCGAAATGGGAGCCCGGAGGCTTTGCAAATGGAATTTCTTCAGACAGTCTCAGGCAAAAATCCACTTTAAAGATTTCCCCCCGCATCCATCTCTCAGTAATTAAGCTTCTCTGTCCCCATTATCCAGATTATTGTGGGCAATCTGCTGACTCTGTAAACTGCTAACAGAGGAACGTAAACCACTGTGAAGCAGTATATAAATCTAAATGCTACCCTGTTTCCCCCAAAATATGACCTATCCCAAAAGTAAGTCCTAGCTTGATTTTAAACATGCCTCCAATATAAGCCCTATCCCCCAAATAAGCCCTACTTAAGGATCCCACCCACTCCAGAGTGGATGGATAAAAATTAAGCTAGGGTGAGGATGGGGTGGTGGTGGAACTGCCCTACTACTTACCTTTGGACAGTTGTAGCCAGGCCTCACACACCCCGACACCTGCCTTGCCGGCCCATTTATTCTGCAAGGCCGGCAAGGCTGGCAAGGCTTTCCTGAAGGCCTCTGTAGCTGATTACAAAGCTCCGGATCAATCCAGAGCTCTATTATGGCTGCAGAGGCCTTCAAGATAGCATTGTTAGTTGCAGAAGAAGTTCCTGAAAGCTTCTGACAGCGAAAAGGAGGCCAGGAGCAACACGCGTAAGTGAGGGTAGTCAGTGGATAACATCCCCCCAAAATAAGACCTGGTGCAAAAAATAAAAGACAGGGTCTTATTTTCGGGGGAACACGGTATTGCTATTACAGAGGTTTTTCAGGTGCCCACAGTAGGGCAGGCTAAGTGCCAAATTCTTTAGGTCCTACTTCATGGAGAAGAAGCGAGAGGAACCTTGGAGTGATTTGTTTCTTTAGTTATTCAGACTGGGGAATAGAAGGTACATTTGACTGAACTTTGACTGAAGCTGCAGCCTAAACAATGGCTGTCCACATTTCCCCTGTCAAAATGTTTCTCCAACTTTGCACTGATGACGTGACCTAGTGTGGTAATGAAATGTCTGCAAGGAAACTACCAAGCTCAGAGAGCACCAAGGACCCCACAATCCTCCTCCCCCTCCCCACTCCTCCTATCTTCAACCCTCCGCCCTTCTAGCACTGATGGTGTTACCTAGTTGGGTCATAAAACATCTGCAAGAAAATCACCGAGGTTAAATAACATCAAGAACCCCAAAGTCCCCGTCCTCTTCCCTCCTCCCGTATGAAAAACAGTCATGTCAGTTTTTTTTTCAGTACTGTTGTAACTTCCAATGAAGAACTGATGTAAGATGAGGATTAAATTGTAATGAATTGTAAATTGTAATGAAAATGTAAATTGAACTTTGAGCCAAGCTGCTGGAAATTCTTTTAGCATACATGGAACAGTTTTGCAGTCACCCTCCTTGACAATTTTAGTAGCATATCATGACTCTTACAAAAGAAACAGCCTCTATTTTTGCTAGCACAATACGCTACCTTGCTGGGGCTCACAGTTTCTGGAGAAGAATAAATCACTAACTGCCTTACTGTGATGGTCTCCAGTCCTAGACAAGGAATGTACAGTAGTGAGATGCCAGTCTATAATAAGTTGAGAATATATAAAGTCTTCCCACGAGAAAAGAAGGATCAGGGGTGACATGATAGCAGTATTCCAGCATTTGAGAGGCTGCCACAAAGAAGAGGGAGTCAAGCTATTCTCCAAAGCACAGGGAGGAAGGGAGGGAAGGAAGGAAGGAAGAGAAAGAAGAAAGAAAGAAAGAAAGAAAGAAAGAAAGAAAGAAAGAAAGAAAGAAAGAAAGAAAGAAAGAAAGAAAGAAAGAAAGAAAGACAGACAGACTCACAGGAAAAAAACAGGCAGTTTCAAATTGGAGGCTAAAATGAAGAGAGGTTGCAGGAACTGGGTGTGTTATTCTCCAAAAACACTAGAAGGCAGGACAAATAGCAATGGATGGAAACTAATCAAGGAGAAAAGCAACCTGGAATTAAGGAGAAACTTCCTCACAGTGAGGACAATTAACCAGTTTGCCAACAGAAGTTGTGGGTGCCATTTCAGACAAATGGATATCTAATCTCGTCTTTAAAACTTCCAGTGCTGGAGCATTCACAACTTCTGGAGGCAAGTTGTTCCACTGCTTAATTGTTCTAACTTTGAGGATGTTTCTCCTTAGTTCTAGGTTGCTTCTCTCCTTGATTAGTTTCCATCCATTGCTTCTTGTCCTGCCTTCAGGTGCTTTGGAGAATAACTTTCAACTTCCTCTTCTTTGTGGCAACCCCTGAGATATTGGAACACTGCTATCCTGTCATCCCCAGTTCTTCTTTTCATCAATCTAGACATACCCAATTCCATACCCACTTCTTCATATGTTTTAGCGTCCAGGCCCCTAATCATCTTGGTTGCTCTTCTCTGCACTCTTTCTAGAGTCTCAGCATCTTTCCTTTACATCGTGGTGACCAAAACTGGATGCAGTATTCTAGGTGTGGTCCTACTAAGGCGTTGTAAAGTGGCATTAACACATCACATGATCCTTAGAATTTAGAATAGAATGAATGAGCTGGAAGGGGGACCTTGGAGGTCTTCTAGTCCAGTCCCCTCCTCAAGCAGGAGAACCTATACCAGTTCAGATAAGGGACTGTCTGTCTAATCCATGATTCTATCCCTCTGTTAACGCAGCCTAGCATTGCGTTGGCTTTTTTTTTGGCAGCTGCAGCAATGTTTGCCCTTCTCCGACTCGCCAACCCTAATCCTCCTAATTTACCTTTCCATCTACAGAGAACTGAGGTTCTTTCATGGGAAAAAAAAATGAGCTGTGTGATCTCTGAGTGTCTCCAAAGCTTTTCATGCAGTGGAAGAAAAATCAGGTAACCCAATCCAGATTTCCTGGAACCGATTGCTATTTGGAGCCATGGGGAGTTTTTAACCCCAAATCCAACCTGCGTGATTCATCCTAACCCTAACCCCCCTCTTTTTTTGCAATTTTTTTTTATTTTTTGTTACAACAAAAATCATTGTATGAACAGTGTGGTTCCGTGGTGTCTTACGTTTTGACACAACTATGACAATATTCCTCTTACACAATGTAGTTGCCGATTTTTCCAATTTAGTATCAATCCACATAATTATTTTCAATCTTAATTATTCAGTATTCCAGTATGTTATTTTTTGGGTCAATCTCTGTATTCTTAACCTCACTCCTTTTACTACCAAAGATATATCAATCATCATATTTGCAATGTTTACCTAATTATATTATTCTGATAACGATTCACAAGTTTTTGTTAAATTATAGTTACCCTAACCCTAATGAAAAGGACTAGGGGGTGATATAATAGTGTTCCAATACAGGTAATCGACTTACAACCCTTCGTTTAGTGACTGTTAAAAGTTGTAACAGCACTGAAAAAAGCGACTTAAAACCCTTGTTCACCCTTATAACCAGGGGTGGGATTCCACCAGTGTAACAGCGAGTTTGGTGAGTGTGTGCTTTCCGTGTGTGCACACAGCACTTCAAAATGCCTCCTTTTCAGCTAAAAGTTACATTTTGCTTCAGCTACAGTGAGTAAAAACAGCTCACAGTGAGTAAAAACAGCTCACAGTGAGTAAAAACAGCTCACAGTGAGTAAAAACAGCTCCCTTATCCGTGGCAAATCAGCTGGGGTGAAAAACAAAGGAATATAGGACAGACTAGGGCAGGGGTAAATGGGCATGGCTAACTAATCGCCGGAACTACCGGTTCACCTGAACCGGTCCGAACCAGTTGAATCCCACCCCTGCTTATGACTATTGCAGCATCCCCAATGGTTTTGTGATTAGAATTCAGACGCAATTGGCAACAGACTCCTATGTCAACTCATAGTTAATCAAGTGGAAGGGCTACCCCTTATCAGAGGCATCTTGGATAAAGAGTAGGAATGTCCAAGCCGATCGCCTTGTGGCAAGGTTCCATGCAGAAAATCCAACCAAGTCTGCGGGGCGGGGTTCGCAACCCTAAATCCAATACCTGCAATAAATTTGTTTTTTTTTTGTGTTGTACAGGTCACCTTCAAGAAGTGAGGGGAGCCGAATGTCAACTCATAAAATATTTCTATGGTCTTTTTAGAGTTGCCAACAGAAAGGGAGGGGGGAAAGCGTTTTGAAAGAGCAATGCGGCAGCTTGAAAATTGAAAGTGCATTCCATAAATAGGTTTTCAAAGATAGTAACTAGGTGACTGAAGTTTCTGCCGCACAAAATTCTAACTGGAGAACATGATTGATGACTCTGGGCTATGGACGTGTCCCATTGGAGAATATGAATTATGGTACACCCAGGGGGTGGAGGGAAAACCAGGGTCAAGGGTGACAACGAATGATGTGTCTCAGAATCAGCTACACCCAGGCAGTGCCAGACATGTTAACTCCCAATAAATCCTTTTTAAGTTTTGGAAGTTTGGCTCGAGACACATGATTTAAATGGGGGTAACTGCCGGAATCCTGACATCCTATTTATGACGGTCGCAGTGTCCTAGGGTCATGCGATACCCTGTTCCTTGAACAGCTGTGTTGCTAACTTAACAACTGCAGTGGTTCCCTTAATAACGGTGCCAAGAAAGGTCGTAAAATAGGGCAACACTCAATAACTGTCTCATTTAGCAATGGAAATGTGGGGACCAGTTGTGGTCACATGTCAAGGATGATCTGTGCTCTCTTATATCAGTCTTCTGTTTTTATCTATGTGGAGCCTGACCAGCCAATCCTGCAGGCCAATGATAGAATAGAATAGAATAGAATAGAATAGAATAGAATAGAATAGAATAGAATAGAATAGAATAGAATAGAATAGAATAATAGAGTGGAATGGAATGGAATGGAATGGAAGAGAAGAGAAGAGAAGAGAAGAGAAGAGAAGAGAAGAGAAGAGAATACTTTATTGGCCAAGCATAATATATAAAAGTTATATAAAAGTTACATAACTTTTATACAAAAACCTGGTTTATCCTTTATGGCATGTATGGCATTCATGCCTGGATAAAGAAATGCTCTCACTCCGTCCATCTGGCTGACCACACCGAAGCTCTGATTGTATAACTGCCCTCTTCTCCGGATCATGCATGACATGCTCCGTGTGGGGAGGGACGCTTGCCAGCCCTTTTATCTTGCTAACTCAAGGTCAGCTGGAAACTGGGGGCAGAATTTATGAATTTTGGATGGGACGCCTGCAGATTGTAAAGCAAGCGGGACAGGCAGCAGCATCTCATCCTGGATGGCCTATATAGTTTTGCAAAAAATATATATTCTGGTTTGGTCACCGTGATGCAAAAAAGAAGATATTGAGACTCTAGAAAGAGTGCAGAGAAGAGATGATTAGGGAACTGGAGGCTAAAACATATGAAGAACGGTTGCAGGAACTGGGTGGCTAACCTGTGCCGAAAATTGCGTGCATGGTCACATGCGCACGCTCGCGTGCCAGCACCCAGAAGGCAATGCATGCTCCCCCCCATGCCCCCTGCACATGCGTGCACGATCCCCCCCCCTTACCAGCATTGGGCCAGTTTTGTCACTTCCGGTATTTCCGGAAATACCGGAAGTGATGAAACGGGCCTGTTTTTCGGCCTCCAAAGGCTACAGAGGCTTCCCTCGAGCCTCTGGGAGGCTGGAAAAGGCCTCAAACAGGCCAAAAATCAGCTGGGAGGCACACGCATGCGCAGTGAGGTAAGTTTGGTTGGGGCTCATGTGCCCACACAAATGGCTCTGCATGCCATAGATTCGCCATCACGGGTCTACTCTGACGAAAAGAAGGACTAGGGGTGATTATGATAGCAGTGTTCCGACATCTCAGGGGCTGCCATAAAAAAGAGGGAGTCAAGCTATTCTCCAAAGCACCTGAAGGTAGGACAAGAAGCAACGAGTGGAAACTAATTAAAAAGAGAAGCAACCTAGAACCAAGGATAAATTTCCTGACAGAATAATTAAGCAGTGGAACAGCCTGCCTCCAGAAGTTGTGAATGCTCAATCACTGGACATTTTCAAGAAGAGACTGGACAGCCATTCGTTCAGAATGGTACAGTCTCCTGTTTGAGCAAGGGGTTGGATTAGAAGACCTCCAAGGTCCCTTCCAACTCTGCTATTCTATTCTGTCTTCGGTTTCAAGGCCTGGGACCAGAGGTGGTATTCAGCCAGTTTGGACCAGTTTTGGCGTATCGGTAGTGGAAATTTTGAGTAGTTCGGAGAACCGGCAAATGCCACCTCTAGCTGGCCCCATCCACCCGCCCCCGCTGTTACCTCTCCTATATTCCCTTGTTTTTTTTTAGCTCAGCTGAGCTCGTGCGACAGAGTGGATTGCCGCGCCTCAGCTGAGCTAAAAAAACAGGTCAGCTCACCCTCATTGACACAGAAGGTGGTCTTTGAGCCCTGCGTGCATGCACGAAGCGCACTCTCATAGAGCTGGTAGGAAAAAATTTGGATTGCCTGGGACATCCAAACATATTTAGCTGATAATATGAGCCTGCACACATTATTTCAAATTGGAACAAATACAGAGACACACTGGGACAAATGAAAAGGTTCAGACAACTTCTGTTTGGGTTGAAAGAATCTCTATCCATCTATCCATCCATCCGTGCCTTTGCCTGTCTCTCGCTAGCTATCTCTACCTCTATCATTTCTTTCTTTCTTTCTTTCTTTCTTTCTTTCTTTCTTTCTTTCTTTCTTTCTTTCTTTCTTTCTTTCTTTCTTTCTTTCTTTCTTCTTCTTCTTCTTCTTCTTCTTCTTCTTCTTCTTCTTCTTCTTCTTCTTCTTCTTCTTCTTCTTCTTCTTCTTCTTCTTCTTCTTCTTCTTCTTCTTCTTCTTCTCTCTCTCTCTCTCTCTCTCTCTCTCTCTCTCCTGTCTCTCTGTGTCTGTTTGTCTGTCTTTCTGTCTCTCTGTGTCTAATTGTCTTTCTGTCTCTCTCTTTGTCTCTTTCTGTCTGTCTGTCTGTCTCTCACACACACAGTCTCTTTCTCTCCGCCCCTCTCTCTCTGCCTCTCTCTCTCTCTCTCTCTGTGTCTGTCTTTCTGTCTCTCTCTCTCACTCTGTTTGTGTGTGTGTGTGTGTGTGTGTGTGAGAGAGAGAGAGAGAGACAGAGACAGAGACAGAGACAGAGAAGGAGTGAGAAGGAGAGAAGAGTGGGAGAGATTAATGCACTTTGCATCAGAATCACAACTTTAAGGAAACAATGTGCCACTGGGTGCTGATTTGGCAACGGGTATCCTTCCAGGGAAGCTCTGTTTTCCTTTCATCTGCAGAGGTGGTCCATGGATGGTCCAACAGGTGGGGAAGCCAAGGTGATACATACGGCATCTCAGCCAGCAAAGGATGAAAGAAGTCAATGGCCATCACTGCCTTTCTTTTTATGCACACTGCATGCCGAGGATGCACATCATGCAATGGTGGCCATCCTCATGACTTTTTGGTCCTCAGCCCTTCTGTAATTATTCCTGTCAACCAGAATTTCTACAAGTCCTCAATATCTAAGAGAGAGGAGATAGACTGGATATGTCTCGTTTAATGAAAATAAGGACTAGGGGTGATATAATAACAGCCCTCCAATATTGAAGGGGCTGTCACAGAGAGGGACAATCACTTCTCCAAAGCACATGAGGACAGGACAAGAAGTAATGGATGAAAGCTCATCAAAGAGACATCCAACTTAGAATTAAGGAGAAACTTCCTAACCATTAGAACAATGAATCAGTGGAACGATTTGCCTCCAGAAATTGTAGATGCTCCATCACTGGAATTTTTAAGAAGAGGTTGCCTGAAATTGGTGCTTGAGGAGGGGGTTGGACTAGAAGACCTCCAAGGTCCCTTTCAACTCTGCACTTCTGTAACATCTCTCTTCATTGAAACCTTTCCCACGCCATATTGCCAGTACTTCTTGACCGATAATTTGGATATTTGTTGACTGATAATTCCTAGACCAGGAGTCTCCAACCTTGGCAATTTTAAAACTTGTGGACTTCAATTCCCAGAGTACTCTAGGTTGGAGGCCCCTATTCTAGACAGTATGTTATATGTCTGGTTCTTTTTTTTACTCACACTTGCCATTTTTGACTCTTAATGTCCCGGAGAAATGAACCAGCTTTTGATTTACTCAATCGCCTTGTTTTGGTAGCCTAAAACTCAGGAGACTTTTTTCCGCAGTCAACGTTCATGCCTACATATCTTCAACTCAAGACATTGAGTTGTAACCACATTCCAGAAATAAAGTCCATCTCACCCATAATATCCTCTTTCCCCTCCTTCAACAATCTCCCAGGTTCCAGTTTTATCTTGCAGAAAGGGCACGCCCGATTCCCAGTTCTCACTGCCTGTGAAATTTTGTGTTTTCCCCAAATCTGAGTGACTTTGCCATCTACTTAACAATGCAAACAAAATAACCAAGCCTTTCTCGGGATTTTCAAAAGTCAATTGCCAGAAAATCTACTGGCAGAGCAGCTAAAACTTCAGGAGTTAGGGCTCCGGTTATGCTAATTTGTGCCTTTTGCATTTTATGAGGTTTCCCACTATGGACGCATTTCCAGGGGCTTTCAGGTTTTGCTGCAATCTTTTCAATTAAATCTTTTCAATTCCTCTGTAAAGGACCTTGGAATACTCACCTCTAATGATCTAAGTGCTAGAGCACACTGCAACTACATAGCCAAAAAGGCATTAAGAGTTGTTAACCTAATCCTACGTAGCTTTTTCTCTGGTAATATCACACTACTAACCAGAGCATACAAAACATTTGCTAGACCAATACTCGAATACAGTTCATCAGTCTGGAACCCACACTACGTATCTGATATTAGCACAATTGAGAAAGTCCAGAAATATTTCACAAGAAGAGTTCTCCACTCCTCTACTCGCTGTAGAATACCTTATGCCACCAGACTTGAAATTCTAGAACTAGAAAACCTTGAATTACGCCGTCTTCGGTCTGACTTAAGCATGGTATACAAAATCATACATTGCAATGTCCTACCTGTCAATGAATACTTCAGCTTCAACCATAACAACACAAGAGCACACAATAGATACAAACTCAAAGTAAACCGCACCAAACTTGATTGCAGGAAATACGACTTTAGCAATAGAGTGGTCAATGTCTGGAATACTCTACCCGACTCTGTAGTTTCTTCCCCAAACCCCAAAAACTTTAACCTTAGACTGTCTACTATTGACCTCACCCCTTTCCTAAGAGGTCTGTAGGGGGCGTGCATAAAGCGCACCAACGTGCCTACCGTCCCTGTCCTATTGTTTCTCTTATTCTTTTATTTTTCTTATATGTAACCATTTCATGTATTCACAACTATGTATACATTTATACTTATTATCTTGTAAACAATTGGCAAATCAAATAAATAAATAAAAATAAATAAATAAATTAACTGCACCTAAAGAACATTCAGAAGGTGCCCTGCAGTCCTGACTATATCCCAAACTCAGATGCCTTCTTACAACTTGCTGGACCTCATGGATAACATGATGAAAAGACTGGAGAGAGTCTTCTTCCTTCCTTCCTTCCTTCCTTCCTTCCTTCCTTCCTTCCTTCCTTCCTTCCTTCCTTCCTTCCTTCCTTCCTTCCTTCCTTCCTTCCTTCCTTTCCTTTCTTTGCCTTACCTTGCCTTTCTCTTTCTTCTTTCCTTTTTCTTTCTTCTCTCTCGCTTTCTCTCTTCTTTCTCTCTCTCCCCCTCTTTCTTTCTTTCTTTCTTTCTTTCTTTCTTTCTTTCTTTCTTTCTTTCTTTCTTTCTTTCTTTCTTTCTTTCTCTCTCTCTCTCTCTCTCTCTCTCTCTCTCTATCTTTCCTTATTCTCTCCCTCTCTCCCTCTTTCCCTCCCTCCTTCCCTTTTTCTTCCTTTCTTTCTCTCATCTCTATTTTCTTTATTCCCTCTCTCCCTCTCTCCTTCCTTCCTTCCTTTCTTTCTTTCTTTCCTTTCTTTCCTTCTTTCTTTCTTTCTTTCTTTCTTTCTTTCTTTCTTTCTTTCTTTCTTTCTTTCTTTCTTTCTTTCTTTCTTTCTTTCTCTATTTTCCTTATTCTCTCCCTCTCTCCCTCTTTCCTTCTCTCCTTCCCTCCTTCCCTTTTTCTTCCTTTCTTTCTCTCATTTCTATTTTCTTTATTCCCTCTCTCCCTCTCTTTCTTTCTTTCTTTCTTTCTTTCTTTCTTTCTTTCTTTCTTTCTTTCTTTCTTTCTTTCTTTCTTTCTTTCTTTCTTTCTTTCTTTCTTTCCTTCCTTCCTTCCTTCCTTCCTTCCTTCCTTCCTTCCTTCCTTCCCTTCCCTCCCTCCCTCTCTCCCCTCCCTCCCTCTCCCTCTCTCTCTCTCTCTCTCTCTCTCTCTCTCTCTCTCTCTCTCTCCTTTGTTACACTGGGCTCCAGTCTCTCTTGTGCCAATGCTGCTTCCTGTCACACCCCTCCCAAAATCCTTACCTGTCTGTTCCACTGGGCTGAAGAAGCTCCGATGCAGATCCTCCTTCCAGGTTGAAGATGCAACCAGCAGTTCTTGTAACTCCAGAGGGCTAAATCAATCTTTTAGCAGTGAAGCTTTGGGGTTTACTTTGAGATTGACGTCACAGTTCTTTTTCCAGCATCCAACAATATTTTTGGCAAAAGCCAGGAAGGGAAATAGACTCATGCCCTGCTTTAAAACCGTCCTCACGACTGGGAAATTATTGGGCTGCCAGAGCGTGACTCCAGTAAACAGCCGCTGTAATCGCACATTTATATCTGCCCTGGTTTAATGATTGCACCACTTTTGCTCTTCACTGGGGGTGGGTGGGGGGTGGATTAAGGCAAGAAGAGTTTATGGGCAATTGACTTTTACAAGGATGAATTTAACTAGGAAATCATTGTGTAGCTTTTCAGAACATTTTGTAAACTGTCTCAGAAAAAAAACAAACTGGTTGAGGCATGGGTCAGAGTAGTGCAGCCGTGGGCCATTCAAAGGATTTATGTCTTGGCTTCTTGGAGAAAAGTTATAGCAAGTGGGTCTTTTTTTAGCTTAGGAAAAAAAAAAAGGATTTCTCAGAAGGAACATAGTAAAACTTATAAAATTAGACTGTAGGGAGAAAGTGGAGAAGGAAGGAAGGAAATGGGAAGGAGGAGAGAAAGAACGAATGAAGAAAGGAAAAGAGGAGGGAGGGAGGAAGAAAAACAAGGGGAAGGAGGGAGGGAGGAAAGGAGGAAGGAAAGGAAGGATTTAATATGCTGCCAGAGTCCCCATAATTTCTCAATCTTGATAATTGACTATGTAAAGAGTTCAGAATAACAATTCCCAGAGACTTACACAACATATTTATTTGGCTTACATTGAATCCCCCCCACCTTTTTTTTATTAGCACATAATCTAACCAATAGTTTGGGTTCATATAACATATAAAGAATGAAGCCAGGTTAAACCCAATCACGGTAAGTATATTGGGTGAATGTGTCTGCACATCCTTTTATCCATTAAGGTTACGAGTATTGCAGGAACTTCTGAGTTATTAATTCTCTTTGGGGATCATCTTCTTCTTTTCCTTCTCCTCCTCCTCTCCTCCTCCTCCTCCTCTTATCATCCTCCTTCTCCTTCTCTTCCTTCTCCTTTGCCATCTCCATCTCCTCCTCCTTCTCCTCCTCCCCCCCTTCCTCCTCCTCTTCCCCCCAAACATCATACAGTATACCTGCCCTATTATAGCAAGAGCCTAAGGTCTGGGAGCAAAGCCAAATTTTAAAGACTTGCAGAACCATTGTAGAATGGGAGGGGATGCTGTTCCAGTGGATAGGCACGGAAACAAAAGAGATGCACTTTGGGTCCGTCTAGATAACAGGGGACCTGGAGCCTCCTCTTCTGTCTGATCCAACTGGATGGGTAGAAACCACCACCACAAACAGTTCCTCAAATAACCAGCCCTTCAGAAGGTTCACTTTGGGTACCAATGCCTTCCAATGTATTTTCAGCCTGACACAGAAGACTAACACAATTCATCAGCCGAATAACACAGCTGGAAGCGAACTTGGGGGGTCTTCTAAGGCAGGAGACCCTCCACCATGTCATACCATCTCTTTTTAAAAGCCTCCAATGATGCAGCACCCACAATTTCTGGAGGCCATTTCTGATTAATTGTTCTCACTGTCAGGAAATAGTTCTTTTTTTATATATATAAAAATTTTATTGGTTTTTAAAAACAAACATAAACAAACAAAACATAAAAACATCAAGCTGTCTTCCATAGGTGTACATACAGTGTGCCGGTTGGTTTACAAATTGTTTCATGCTTCCATTTCGTAGTCTTCAATTACAATGACATTGCATATCATCTCATATTGTCAATCAAAAACTAAATACCTTAGTATCATTATTAATCAATCATTTGACGATACTTTTATTCATTCATGTTTTACAAGATAACCATAATTTACTTAATTTATTGTATAACAGTTCATATTATCATCCCAAATCTATCCTAAAATCATTTTGTAGTTATAATAAAAAAGAAGTACATCTTTATATATTTATTATTTTCTAAAAGTCTACATATTTCATTACTGTATTTTATTGTCTAACCATTGATAGAAAAGATCCCAAATTTTATAAAATTGTTTATCCTCTTGTTCTCTAATTTCAAATGTCAATCTACTCATTTCAGCACATTCCAATATTTTCTTAATGATTTCCTCCTGTGATAGTATCTTCTCATTTTTCCAGTTTTTAGCAAATACAATCCTAGCCGCTGTTAATACATTTACAATCAGGTATTTCAAATCTTTATTATATATTTCAGGTAAAATTCCCAATAAAAATATCTCTGGTTTCAAGTCTATATGTTTTTCCGTCATTTTCTCCAACCACATGTGGATTTTAGTCCAGTATTTTTTAGCATCCGCACAAGTCCACCACATATGGTAATATGAGCCAGGTGTCTGATGACATTTCCAACATTTTTTGGATTTATTCTTGATGTCAGGAAATAGTTCTAAGTTGGATGTTTTATTACTGAACTAGGTAACATCATCAGTGGCAGAAGGGAGTAGGTTTGCATAGAGGAGGAGGAGGGTTGTGGGGCCCTTGGTCTTCTCTGGACTTGATGGTTTTCTTGGAGACGTTTCATTAGCAAACTAGGTAACATCATCAGTGCAATAATGAAATGTCTGCAAGAAAACCACCAAGCTGAGAGAGCACCAAGTACCCCACAGACTTACGATGGTTAAGCTAGAAGAAAAGGAGAATGTAATGGAAGAGCCTTCAGCAAGGAAGACTCCAAAGGAATGTCCATGAAGATTCTCAGTCATCCAGGTCATGGTTGTCCCAGATCTCAAGTGGGCCAGGTATCTACTTGTTCAGTCCAGTTTGAGCAAATCTGTGGCTAAAAGAATGAATTTGGAGGAAGAGAATTAGACCAGGCAGGCCTCCCTCCAGCACAATTTCCAACATTCAGTTGATTGCTAAAGTCTTAAAAGGAGGAAATTTCTTGGCTTCTTCAATTAAAGAGGAATAAATACTATGTGCAGTTCTGATTATTATTTTTTTTGAGTAAGATATAAGATAAGGTATTGTTGTGGATACATGATACATATAAAGAAAAAGGAAGAATGATACAAAAGTTGCTGAGGCTCTAGTACAAAGGGTGCAGAGTAGAGCAACAAAATGGTTGGAATGCACTACTACTGACTCTGTTGTTCCATTCTCAAACCCCATTCCTTTAACCTCAAACTATCCACAGTTGACCTCACCCCATTCCTAAGAGGTCTGTAAGGGGAATTTGCACAGATAATCAGAGTTGGAAGGGACCTTGTAGGTCATCTAGTCCAACCCCGCATGCAAAGCGGGAGACCCTACACCATTTCTGACAAATGGCAGTCCAGTCTCTTCTTGAAAGTCTCAACTGATGGCGCTCCCACAACTTCCGAGGGCAAGCTGTTCCATTGGTTGATCTCTCTCACAGCTACTGCTATTGAGCCTGGTTTCACCCAGTCTATAAATGCACCATCGTGCCTCCCGTCGCTATCCTATTGTCCCCATTTATTCGTATCAATTTCCTGTATTCTTACTCATGTTTATACTTATACCTATTATCTTGTAAGCGACTGACAAATCAAATAAATAAAATAAAATAAGTAGATAGATAGATAAATAGATTAAACTATCTACTACTATCCACAGTTGACCTCACCCCATTCCTAAGAGGTCTGTAAGAGGCGTGCATAAGTGCACCATCGTGCCTCCAGTCCCTGTCCTGTTGTCCCCATTTATTCATATCTATTTCCTGTATTCTTATTCATATTTATACTTGTACCTATTATCTTGTAAGCAATTGACAAATCAAATAAATAAATGCTTAGAGGCTAAAACACAAGAAGAACGGTTGCAGGAATTGGGTATGTCTACTCTGGTGAAAAGAAGGACTAAGGATGATACGATAGCATTTTTCCAATATCTAAGGGGCTGCCACAAAGAAGAGAGGGTCAAGCTCAGTGGTGGTATTGTACCGGTTTGGCCTGGTTCAGGTAAGCCGGTAGCAGCGATGAGCATACTCACCTTTATCCGCTGAATTTGAAGCGCAGCTGCTTTGCGCGGCACAGAAGAGTGCCACGCGGCAGCTGCTGAAGTGACCGGGATCGTGCAGGCTTGCAGGAGGTGAGTTAGAATGCCTCTGCACCTGTGCAAACGCCTCTGTGCCTGTGCAAAGTGCGTGTTTGGTGCACGGGTGTATGCAACCTGTGTGCACGTGTGCAAAGCATGCCCACCGAGCCACGCCCACTGAACCAGTGGCAAAAATATTTGAATCACTGGTCAAGCTGTTCTCCAAAGCACCAGAAGGCAGGACAAGAGGCAATGGAGGGAAACTCATCAAGGAGAGAAGCAATCTAGAATTAAGGAGAAACTATCAAAAAGTGAGGACGATCCACCAGTGGAACAGCTTGCCTTCAGAAGTCGTGGGTGCTCCATCACTGGAGGTTTTCAAAAAATAGACCGGGCAACCATTTGACTGGGTTGCGATGAGGCTCCTTGCATAAGCAGGGGGTTGGACTAGAAGACCTCTATAGTCCCTTCCAGCCCTATGGTTCTGTCTTCTACATTTCAGAAGATACAAAGGAGATTCTCTGCTTAGGTCCAGGACACTGTTGCCACTGCTTAACTAACCTCATGGGTTTCCCCCACTTCTGTTTAATTTGGACAAAGACAGTACATATCTACAAAATAAACAAGTAAATTAGGACAACAGGAGGAGGAGGGTTAAAAATGGAAGACTTTTTTTTTAGTTCTCACTTTCTTTATAAGCTGATTTTTCTCTGTTTTTCTGCCTTTCTTTCAGAAATGGAGTTGTGCTTAAGCCATAACTTTAGCTTCTGAAGTTCAGCTTTCAACTTGCTGAAAAATGAATTCCCCCCTCATGCCAAAGTTTTGGGTTTTTAGACAAGCCTTGCTAACATCCTTGGTAGACTTAGCCTTCCACGATTAATTACAACTCCTTGTGTTTTGCCAGCTTAAAACAAAAACGATCATACCCTGCCAAAGAAATGTTACAACTTATAAGCTACGTTAGGTTTCCAAGGGCATTTTAAGTTTAACTCTTTTCTGCTCAGTGGTTTTAGCTGGATTTTGACTACATTTTATCTGAGTTGCTTGGACTAGCATCAGCTACTGAAAAAGTTAGTTTTGACTTCCTAAGAGTAGGAAAGCCTGCAGGGGAATTTGGTTGGGATTTCTGGAGAGTCTGGAGGCTAAATTGGATGGGAGACGGTATATACAGCCTATGGAAGGGAAGAATTATAGGGAATATGGTAAATGCCTTCCAGACTTGAAGGCCTGACACAGAAAAGAAGGGATTAACTTATTCTCCAGAGCACCAGAGGAACGGACAAGAAGTAATGGTAAAAACTCCTTAGATGGAGACCCTACATAGAAATAAGGAGAAATTTTCTGACAGCGAGAACAATGAATCAACAGAATAGCTTTCCTCCTCGAATTATGGCTGCTCCATCACTGGAGGTTTTCACAGATGGACAATCATTTGACCCAGATGGTATAAGGCAGTGGTGGCTAACCTTTTTGGGCTCCTGTGCCAAAAATTGCGCATGTGCTTGTACGCTTGCACTCGTGTGCCTGCACTCAGAAGGCAATGTGTGCCCCCCACGCCTCCTATACATGTGCGTATAATCCCCACACCCCACCACGCCCTTAGCTGTACTGTGCCTCACAGCTGATTTTCATCCAGTTTGAGGCCTTTTTCAGCCTCCCAGAGGCTTTAGGAAGACTTCTGCAGGCTTCTCAGACTGAAAACTAGGCCCGTTTCATCACCCAGTATTTCCAGAAAAATAGGAAGTGATGAAACAGGCCTAGTTTTCATCCTGAAAAGCCTGCAGAAGCCTGCAGAAGGCTTCCTAAAGCCTCTGGGAGGCTGAAAAAAGGCCTCAAACCCACCAAAAATCAGTTGTGAGACTCGCACATGCGCAGTGAGGTAAGTTTGCCTGCAGCTCGCGTGCCAGCACAAATGGCTCTGTGTGCCACCTGTGGCACACATGCCATAGTTTGCCATCACAGGTATAAAGTCTCCTGCCTTGAGCAGGTGGTTGGACTAGAAGACCTCTAGTGTCCCTTCCAGCCTTTGATTTTATGTTGTACATTTCTGATCATCAATTTTCGTTTCCATGATGTACAGGAATAAGTACACAACGTCGACACACAGCATGGTTCCCTTTTAAGAAAAGGGCAATATTTCATATTGATGGCATTGGGTTGGTGCCAACTTTGATGTCCTTCAAAACTTGAATGTCAACAGGCTTGGGGCCTCAAGGACATGGTCATCTAATGAGGTGGCTTCATTGTTTGTAATGCTTAATGTTCTCTCCCAGATTTTAATAATATTAATATCTTAATTGTGGAATGCTTTTTTCAAATATTTTTTAGGATATGCCACCCAAGGTCCCATCTTGTGATATAAGGTAGGTCACTGTATACAAACGATAAAGAAATATGTTTGTTAGTATGCTCTCTACGATGTGCCTTTAATTTTTGTTTAAATTTAAGAGTAGGAGGCTGTATTATTATGTATTTATATCTTTATCGGGAAGGGACGCAGTGGCTCAGTGGCTAAACGGCTGAGCTTGTTGATCAGAAAGGTCGGCAGTTCAGTGGTTTGAATCCCTAGTGCCGCGTAACGGAGTGAGCTCCTGTTCCTTGTCCCAGCTTCTGCCAACCTAGCAATTCAAAAGCATGTAAAAGCTGCTAGCAGAAAAATAGGGACCCCTTTGGTGGGAAGGGAACAGCATTCCATGCGCCTTTGGCATTTAGTCATGCCGGCTGCATGACCACGGAGACGTTTTCGGACAGCACTGGCTCTTTGGCTTTGTAATGGAGATGAGCACTGCCTCCTAGAACCAGAAACAACTATCACATATGTGCAAGAGGAACCTTTACCAAAGAAATTTGGAAGTTACTGAGTCATTTAACAAGCACAGTGGTTCACTTAACAACTGCGGTAGAAAGGTCATAAAACCAGGCACGACTGACTTGAAAGCTGCTTTACTTAGTGACAGAAATGCTAACCCCATTTGTGGTTGTAGTCTGAGGAATACTTGCTTCTATTTACTGATACCGATTTTTTTTCCTTGTAAGTTTGTCTCTGCTGCAGTGATAAATTCCATTTTTATTTATTTTTTTAAATGATAAGCCACTTTTTTTAAAAAAAATGGGGCATAAATATAAATATAAGAGATTGTCACCCTCAGCCTACACCTGAGCTACAGATATTTGCCACTGTTGCAAGCATAAATATATGATTATACGTAGTAATGTTTTACCTGTAAATGACTTTTTCTGATTTAATTGCAATAATATGCACACAAACAACTGCTTTAAACTCAATGTAAATCATTCTAAACTTGACTGTAAAAAAATATGATTTCTGTAATAGGATTGTCAAAGTCTGGAATTCTCTACCTGATTCAGTTGTCTCAGCTACAAATTTTCACAGTTTCAGTCACAAATTGACTTCTGTGGACCTTACTTCATATTAAGTGGGTTATCATCCCTGTCATTGTATTTTTATTCTCTTATTCTTGTTCTCGTTTTTGTTTGACAAATTCCAATTAATAAAATAAAATAAATAAATGATTGAGAAATTTTAAAAAAATACTTTATTGCATGTTAGGCTCTTTTGCACGGTCAAAAGAAAGTAACCTTAAAAAATCTCCAAAATTTGATTCTTGCAAAAGACTCTTACTGGAATGACTGAACCAATGTCACAGCTAATCCTTCCTTCCCTCCCCTTGGGAAAAAAAAAAAAGACATTTTATGACGTGGTGAGTGGGATTCACACATCCACCATCCAGATGTTATGATTCTCACAACGATTGAGAGTTGTGCGGTGTCAGTTCTGTTCACTGGACGCAGCCTTTGGGGGTGTGAATTTCCTCGGGCAACGGGCCAGGAATGAGTTCCCTTGGTTAAGTTCTCTAGTTGGTTAAGACAGGAAAAATGCAGATGCGCTGAGACTGTCCTGGCCTTTGACTATATATAGCGGATAGATTTGCTATTTTTAAATTGATTATTTGTCAGAGAAGGGTAGCAATTTGTTCCCGTTTGGGTACACATGGAAAAAAAATGATGTCGCACAGGCGACGTGGTTCTGTCCAAAAGAACTCAGTGCGTTGATTATCACTCCAAATTTCCAAACTGAAGGCAGAAAAACAGTGGTGGGATTCTATCAGTTTCCCTACCGGTTCGGTGATCGCACACTTTGTACATGCACCTAATGCGCGCACAGCTTTCCAAACATCAGCTGAGGCTCTGCCGTGCCAATTAGCTGAGAGGATAAAGAACGGAAAAGCGCAGGGGCAGGTGGGAGGGCCAATCTTGTGCTTTTCTCTTTTTTATCCTCTTAGCTGATCATCTGAGGTTTTTTTTTACTACTGGTTCGGTCAAACCAGTAGCAATTTTTGCTACCGGTTCAGGCGAACCGGGCCGAGCCGGTAGCATTTCACCATTGTAGAAGAATGTCCTTCTACAGCACAAAACAGATAGTCCTTGACTTACAACGGTAATGCGGCCTGCTTAATACCGTTGTATGTCGAGGATTACCCATATGGGGTGTGTACAAGGAAATTCTTCTACCTTCAGTTAGAAAATTTGGATGGATAAATTAACACACTGAGTTCTTTTGGACTGAACAGCTTCCATCACGATGGTCGTAAGTCGTGACAGCCATAAAATAGGTCACCAAGATTATGGACCAATTCTTACCTTGACACTTTGCTGTCCAGGGAGAAAATGTCAGTGGAAATTCAAGATTTTTACAGGGATGAGTGCCCTGCCAATCTGATTTTGGGAACAGGGGCTTTGAAATTAAACAAGAAGAATCAATGCTTCTGTTTGGAGAGTTGGTAGAAATAAGGAGGCCCAAATTGTAATTATTTATTTGAATTTCCATGGCCAACCTGCCACAGCCAACTCACTGTGAGACAACTCACCATGGCCAACTCACCCTGGGACAAAAGTTACACTAATAATGAAGAAATAGGCTAATAGAACCATTAAAGAAAGGTTGCCAAAGAAGGGACAAAATAAAATGCAAGTGACCAAAAATTAAAATATTTTTCAAATTATTTTAAATAATTACACTAAATGCTTAAGTTGTCCTGCAGCAAATTGCCTGGTTGTAAGTTGGCCATGGCGAGTTTTCCTGTTGTGAATTGGCCATTGTGAGTTGGCCATTGTGAGTTGTGAGTGGCTGGGTGACTTTGGGCCAGAGACTGTGAGTTCTAGTCCCGCCTCAGGCATGAAAACCAGCTGGGTGACTTTGGGCCAATCACCCAGAGACTGTGAGTTCTAGTCCCGCCTCAGGCATGAAAACCAGTTGGGTGATTTTGGGCTAATTGCCAGGAAATGGTGAGTTCTAAACCTGCCTCAAGTGTGCAAGCTGGCTTGATGACCTTGAGCTACCCTTTCGCTAAGCATGGCTCACCTCACAAGGTTGTTGTGATAGGGAATATAGGAGGAGGAAGGAGTATTAGGTAAGTTGGTCACCTTGAGTTATTTATCAAACAATAAAGGCAGGTTTTAAAAAAACCCACCTAAAATAAATAAATAAATAAAAACCACCCAGTTAGCAGTGATTGCTTTTTGTTCAGCTCATTTTAGTGGGAAACAGTTAAAACACATCCTTCCCGTTTGCCTTCAACTGGATAAGGGTGAACATTACTTCCCTTTGGATGCATTGTGCCAAATATTTAAGAACTGGCATCTGCCCAAATTTTGGCAGAATTAAATATTACCAGCTGCAATGGTCATGTCTACAAATGGGATTCTGGGCATTTAATGAGGCATTCATCAAATTTCCTTTTCTCGCTGAAAGTTTTAAATAAGATCTGGGAGCGATGTGTTCCACTGAAAAGGCTGATATTCACAAATCAAACACAGCCGATGATTTTATCCGTTAAATAGGCTGAGGCACAATACTAAACTACAATTTAACATCTGAGAGCAAGAAAAAAAGGCGGGGGGACGACGACTCCTAAATGCAAAAATTATGAAATTCTGATTCCCAATGAGACACACTGGGGTAAGAATCAATTCAAAGGCCACATAAATAGGAGAATTTTTAGATTGCTTTGCATTTTTTTCCCAATTAAAATTGCCTGCTGAACAGAAAGACTATTGTCCATAGCAGTGTATAAAATAAATAAAAATAAATGAATAGGAAATTGGAGATCAAATATAAATATGTCTATTCCACACACACAACAAAGCTGCATTTCTTTTATTTTGAAAGCAACTGCTATTTTTTTCCTGCAATTTACATATGTCCATGTATGCTATGCCTCTTCACTATGCCTCTATTGATTCGCCCCTCCACCTGTCTTATAAGGCAGGGGTCCCCAACCACCAGTCCCTGGACCGGTACCGGTCCGTGGAACAATTTCTACTGGGCCGCCAGTTTGCTGGGCACCGCCATCTTGTTTTGATGAAAAAGTGCTTCCGGTGAGCTTTTCCGGGTAGAAAGCGGCATTTGGGTGCTGAAAGAATCCTCGCGCCTTAGTTTCATCAAGGGGGGGGCGGCTTCGAACAAAACTAAGGCGCGAGGATTCTTTCAGCACGCATGGCAAGGTGAGCCAAGCGACCGTCCCGAAGCCGTCGCGAAGCCCATCCACACAGGTACAAAGGAGGAGTTGAAGGTGTCGGGGAGAAGTGGGGGACGGCTGGCTGGCCGGTCGATCGGCTCGCCTTGCCACACGTGCTGATGCCAGTACCAGGCCGCGGATGATTTTGTGACGCTGGTACCGGGCCGTAGCACAAAAAAGGTTGGGGGCCACTGTTATAAGGTATTGCCGATGACTGTTGCCCAACGCAAAAGGTGTATTCAGAATAAACGACCTACTTCATCTGCTTATTAAAATGGCCGCATCCTTCATTCCTTAGCTTTTGCAAAGCCATGCTATAAAATCTAAACAATGCAAACTCCAACAACAAGGGAAATCAAATGCTCAGCAAAATCTGTAACAATTGCACACAGAAGATATATCGGCATCATGAGAAATAAATCCCATCCAATGGAAAAAAAAAAAAACTCTCTTCACCCCAAAACACCACTGGAGATATTACTGTTCTGACCCAGGCTTCACAAAATCACGAAACAGACTCCTTGTCCCAACAAAACCCCTTTTTATTTGGCTAATGTGAGTTCCTATCATTCACATCCAGCAAAGTCCCGGCAAACAGTCTTTCAGGGGTGAATTACAACCACAGACTTTATCAGGCTTGGAGAGTTGCCAGGCCGATAGCTTCCAAGCGCAACGCTGTACTAGAAAATACTTGGCAAGGAGTCATGAACAAATCTTCACACTAATTAAATGAACTAATTGTCTCCTGCAAACACCACTCCCCTTTCGCTCCTCTTTATTCCCTATAGGAGGGGCCATTCACCGTCCACCTGTGCCTTTACTCCTGAGTCGACCCTTCTTCCTTAACTGTTCCCTTCTCCTGGTAGCTCTGTGCACGCACACATCGGGAACAGGCTCCAGCTGTTCTTCTGCCTCACTGATCTCCAACTCCAAAGGCAATTGTTAACTGTCGGACAGCCCTGGCCCCATCTCTGCCTCCAACTCAGAACACTCGTCAGAACCTTCCCCAGAACTCCAGGACTGGCCCGTATTCCTCCCCAACCTCCTCACATTCCCATCTTCCCTTCTTTTTCTTTCCTCTTCCCTTTCTCCTTTCCTGTCCCTTCTTGCATGCTCAAATGCAAAAGGGGAAACATTTCTCCTTTTGTTTTGTTTTTAATTTGTTTTGATAGTGAAAATGGAGGCCGGGCAGGGCCGTACACAATCGCTCCGGGCCCCATTTTCGCTGCGACAGCCTCCTGATCCAGCCTGCGGGCCTTGAGCTTGACACCCCCATTCCAGATGTTATTCTTGAACTTCCATAGTACATGTTCCTGAGAGAGGTAGCCACAACATCTTGGTAGGACCGGCCACCACAACCCTTGGCGAAGCCACCTGAGATATCAGAGCCAACAGTCCCAGGGAGCCGTAGCTTTGATGGGTCCATTTTCAGATCTCCAAAACATTGTTTTTGGATTCTCTTGAACCAGAAGATGGCCAGGCTCCAACCTCCTCCTCCCTGGAGAGGCCACTTTCCCGCTTTGCTTGAAAAACCCACCGCCGGGACAGGTTGGATCCCGACTGCCAACTTTTCCTCAGCTCAGCCAGAGGGCAAAACCCAGCCGCATTCTTCCATCGCCCAAGATAGAAAGTTTCCCATCGTTCTCCACCAGCAGGAATGTAATATTTACAAGAGCAACTGCTTCATCTGAAGTTAAAGCAGCCGGATGGAAAGGGAGAAGGGGAAGATACGATCTATTCTTGCTTTCAAGTTTGTTCAAGCTTGGGGAGACGGGAGGAAAAAAAAAACCCAGATTAGTTTTGTCAACATAGTGTTTTGTTTTTTTAAAGAGCCTTTAACAATCACAGACTCCGTGAGCTGCATTCACATGACCCTCTCTCCCTCAGTTGAAGGAACCATGTTGTTTTCCTGAATTAACCCCTAGATTCGCAGAGGGCATTTCAGCCACAAATGAACTAGCCACATTTGGTCATGGCGTGTTGTGTGAATGCAGCCAATCATGGCTAATTCGGCAGCTCAGCCATCTGTGGCTTAGTTAACATAGCTAGTCCTATACTTGCAACCATTGGTTTAGTGATTGTTATACAAGTTATACAAGTGATTTACAACCATTTTTCACACTTACAACTGTTGCCACGCCCCTGTGGTCATGCAATCAGATGCTTTGCAATAGGCTCATACTTACGATGGTTGCCATATCCCGGGGGTCCCGGGATCCTCTTTTTGGGACCTTCTGACAAGCAAAGTCCACAGAGAAGCCAGATTCCCATAACAACCACGTTACGAACTTAACCACGTCAGTGATTCACTGAACAACGGTGGTAAGAGAAAGTTGTAAAATGGGGCAAAACTCAATGAAAAAATATTTCTTTTAACAACAGAAATGTTGGGTTCAGTTGTAGTCATATGTCAAGGACTAACTGTGTTACTGCAGGGAAGCTCAGAAGTTGTAAGTGTGAGGACTGACTGCAAATTACTTTTTTTTCAGTGCGTTGAACTTCAAATGGATACTAAATAAACGGTTGAAAACGGTTGTGCCGAAAAAAATTATGCTTGTGTTGTTGAAACTTTGCAATATTGCCAGCCCCTTCCTTATTAGCTAGTCAGTTAATCCAACTCTGATGGATTAACTACTATTGATTAGTTAATAAACTAGATGGTGAACCACTATTGGTTAGTTAATAAACCAATCTAGGTTAAACTAGGTTAAAGAAGCAGATAAAAGTCTAATGACGTCAGTCTTCAACCATCTCTCTTCCCAATGAAGCACTATCAACTCCTTACTCCAATCAGATCTGAGGTCTCTTGTAAATCACAGTGGAAATTGGTGCTTTTATCTGCTTAGAGAAAGTTTATCATGATCTGGGTTGCAATACTTGGGAGGTCCACTAGAGATAATGGTATCCCCTGTCCAGTTGTGTCCAGTATTTATCTCTGTTTCTTAGCTAAGGAAGTCAGCATTGTTCAAAGATGCTCCTGTGGTCATGTGGATGGCATGTCTATCTGCCTAGGTGCATGGAAGGCTGTTTTCTTCCCACCAAAGTGGTACCTATTTATCTACTTGCATTTTCATGCTTTTGAACGGCTAGGTGGGCAGAAGCTGAGGTAAGGGACGGGAGCTCACCCCTTCCTGCAGCGCTTGGGTCTCAAACCCCAGCTGTCAGTTTTCCAGCTGACAAGCTCAGCATCCTTAATCATTGAGTCATTGAGTTCCCTTGAATGCCCACTAGATGGCAGCAAAGAAATGTCACCTAGTGCCACCTAGTGGTCATTAGGATTTTCACATCCCACATTTGGGAGGCCTACTTGAGAAATAAAACAAAGGCCAAAGTAACCGTACAGGGCAGACTCTGAAATAACCGTTGACCACCAACAAATGAGATTGTTAGATTATATAAACCCGTGTTTCTCAACTTTGATGACTTGAAGATGGCTGGACTTCAACTCCCAGAATTCCCCCCGCCAGCCTAGCTTTGCGCCTAGCTGGCAGGGGAATTCTGGGACTTGAAGTCCACCCATTTTCAAGCCACCGAGATTGAGAAACACTGACATAAATGTTTTACTCCAGCAAAAATGCTCATATCAACCATTGGATATGTCATTAACTCTCTGATAAACATTGCTATTAAAGCAATAAGACACATTCTCTTCAGGGCTGTTAATCTTCAAAAATTTGTTTTGGGCCCTCTGAATGATACCGTCAGATATACCCACCCAGAATTGACTTGTGGAGTTCTACCTTGAACTGATTATTTCTTCAATCAAGGTTATCGCGGTTCCAATCTCAGAGCAAAGAGAATTCTTTTCCTTCTGTGCTTGTGGGACTTTTCAGTTTATTGATTTAAAGTCCAAGATATTTTGGGCTTAAGAGGGCCAACTTCTGTTTTGTAAGTCCACCCCTTATTCTTGTCTTCTTTCTAAAATTTGCAACGTATAAAACTCCACTGTTTTCCCAGCTAGGTGTTTGTTTTTTTTCCTGGGGAAAATAAATAGGCTGGTAGCCAAAGGTTGAATTGGTTAGAGGATGCCAGCTTTTGATGTTTCTTTTTCCCAAAAATGTCCTAGCTTGAAGGGTGGAAAGTAGAAGGATGAACACCAGGACGAGTTGAAAAAGCAAAGTTTCAGATTAACAGAGTTGGAAGGGACTTTGTAGGTCATCTAGTCCAACCCCCTGCCCAAGCAGGAGACCCTACACCATTTCCGACAAACAGCAGTCATATATATATATACAGTATATTACTTTTATTGTTAGAGTACAACATGTGTAAAGTGAGATTGGCTGAGTCTCCCTTCATTCACCCCACTCCCCAACACAACGCACAGTGAGGAGAGAAGTTCCTAACCCAGTCCCAATCTTATTACACTATGTGACCTTGTTGCACAATGCATCAGCTCTGCAAGTCTATCGTACTATGTTGACATGTAAGTTATTTTCCATTCAGAAGTCTGACAGCCCACAGGTAGAAACTGTTCTTCAGCCTGTTGGTGCAGCTGGCTGTGCTTCTGTATCTCCTACCCGATGGTTGGAGAATGAAGAAGTGCTGACCGGGATGTGAGTCGTCCCTGAGGATTTTCCTCACTCTTCTAAGGCATCAAGTTTTCTGCTGTGCTCACCACCCTCTTGTAATGTCTTTCTATCCATGGCTGTCAAGCCAGCATACCACACCATAATGCAATATGTGAGGACGCTTTCTATTGTAAAAGGAGGTCATCAGTCATTGTTCCACTTTATTCTTTTGCAAGACCTGGAGGAAATGGAGTCTCTGTTGGGGCTTTCTGGCCACCTGGGTTGTGTTGATTTTCCAGGGAAGATCTTCGCTGAGGTAGACTCCCAGGAATTTAAAGGAGGAAATTCTTTCCGCACTGCTCCCCTCGATGTAAAGTGGGTTGGGTTCCTCTCTCTTCTTCCGGAAGTCTAACACCATCTCCTTTGTCTGGCTGATGTTCAGGTGCAGGTTGTTTTCTAGGCACCATGAGGATAATTTTGGAACCTCCCCCTTGTACGCTGCTTCGTCTCCACCTGTAATGAGACCCAATATGGTAGTATCATCTGAGAACTTAATGATCACAGTGGATGGGTCAGACGATACACAATGGTTTGGTTCTGCAACCCAACAGGACAGACACAGACTTCAGAGGATAATTAGGACTGCAGAAAAAAAACAATTACTACCAACCTGCCTTCCATCGAGGACCTGTATACTGCATGAGTCAAAAAGAGGGCTGTGAAAATATTTACAGACCCCTCACATCCTGGACATAAATTGTTTCAACTCCTACCCTCAAAACGACGCTATAGAGTACTACACACCAGAACAACTAGACACAAGGACACTTTTTCCCCCGAAAGCCATCACTCTGCTAAACAAATAATTCCCCCAACACTGTCCAACTATTTACAAAGTCTGCACTACTATTACTGTTAATCTTCTCATCACTCCTTATCACCCATCCCCTCCTACTTGTGATTGTATGACTGTAACTTTGTCGCTTGTATCCTTACGATTTATATTGACTGTTTCCTAGTATGATTTGATTGCTTATTGTACCCTATGACTATCATTAAGTGTTGTACCTGATGATTCTCGACTCTTGACGAATGTATCTTTTCTTTTATGTACACTGAGAGCATTTGCACCAAGACAAATTCCTTGTGTGTCCAATCACCCTTGGCCAATAAAGAATTCTATTCTATTCTACACAATCATGTGTGTATAGTGAATACAGGTAGGGACTGAGCACACAGTGGTGTGGTGAGGCAGTGCTAAGCTTCAGGGAGACTCCCACAACCTCCGAAGGCAAGCTGTTGCACGGTCACTGGTGCCCTTAACAGAAAGTTTCACCAATACAGGTGGACCTCAACTTACAATCACAATTGACCCTCACGTTTCTGTTGCTAAACGAGACAGTTGTTAAGCGAGTGTTGCCCCATTTTATGAACCTTTCTTACCACAGTTGTTCATTGAATCACTGCAGTCCAGTTAGTAACCTGGTGGTCAAGTGAAGGTCACAAAAGGGATCCCATGACCCTGGGACACTTCAACAGTCATAAGTACATGCCAGTTGCCAAGCATCTGAATTTTGATCACATGACAAGAGGATGCTGCAGCAGACATAAGTATGAAAAAATGGGAATGTCACTTTTTTTCAGTGAGTTGGAAAAAAATATCCATCGGGTTCAGTTCCAAGCTGGGAGAAAGACATTGGAAACATGGAGGCTGATTGGAAAGAAGGTTTAACGATGAAGTAGAACCACATGGGTGGTTCTGGTACAGCTGACCACATGGAGTTGAGAATGAGGGCCATTTATACCTTCTCTTGAGTTTTGAACCTGAGCTTCCTGTTCCTGTGCAAGAACATGTATTCTATTGGCTGCTGTCAGATTCCTATGGGGTCATGTTTCTCTGAGCTCCCGGATTTGGTTGAAGCTTGCTGGGTGACGCAATGTCCACAGCAGATTGTGCAATGCGGTGAGCTCTGTGCCTTCTGCTAAATGGTCCTATCACATCCTGGAGGGCCATGTCTTAATCCCATCACCTGGAGCTGAAGGTCTTTTGTCTTGTCAATAGGCTGGCCCAATCCTGCTTGGGGCTATTAAGAAAGAGGGATAGAATCAAGATCACATGAAGTGTTAATATTACTTTATAAGGCCTTGGTAAGGCCACACTTGGAATAGTGCATTCATTTTTGGTGGCCACGATGTAAAAAAGATGTTGAGACTCTGGAAAGAGTGCAGAGAACACAACTAAGATGTTTAAGGGCCTGGAGACTAAAACATATGTAGAACGGTTGCAGGAACTGGATATATCGAGTCTAATGAAAAGAAGGACTAAGGGAGACATGATAGCCGTCTTCCAATATCTCAGGGGTTGTCACAAAGAAGAGGGAGTCATTCTCCAAAGCACCTGAAGGCAGGACAAGAAGCAATGGGTGGAAACTAATCAAGGAGAGAAGCAACTTCGAACTAAGGAGGAATTTCCTGACAATGGAACAAGTTGCCTCCAGAAGTTGTGGTTGCTCCAACACTGGAAGTTTTTAAAAAGATGTTGGATAACCACTTGTCTGAAGTGGTGTAGAGCAGGGGTCCCCAACCACCGGTCCCCGGACCGGTACCGGTCCGTGGAACAATTTCTACCGGGCCGCCGGTTTGCTGGGCGCCGCCATCTTGTTTTGATGAAAAAGTGCTTCCGGTGAGCTTTTCTGGGTAGAAAGCGGCGTTTAGGTGCTGAAAGAATCCTCGCGCCTTAGTTTCATCGAGGGGGTGGTGGCTTCGAACAAAACTAAGGCGCGAGGATTCTTTCAGCACACATGGCAAGGCGAGCCGAGCGATCGTCCCGAAGCCGTCCCGAAGCCCATCGACAAAGGTACAAAGGAGGAGTTGAAGGTGGCGGGGAGAAGCGGGGGATGGCTGGCTGGCCGGTCGCTCGGCTCACCTTGCCATGCGTGCTGATGCCGGTACCGGGCCGCGGATGATTTTGTGATGCCGGTACCGGGCCGCGGCACAAAAAAGGTTGGGGGCCACTGGTGTAGAGTTTCCTGCCTCGGCAAGGGGTTGGACTAGAAGACCTCCAAGGTCCCTTCCAACTCTGTTATTCTATTACTTCTAAAGGTGAGGGCTGCTTTCCAAGAGCATGTTTCTCCTTTAGGGAAATATAATATCCTGCCTTTTTTTTAATATTTCCCCAAATATTTCATTCTTCTAGGAGAGGGGTGGCTGCTAACTTTATACAAGTGTAAGTAACAAGTCACTTTTTTGCGTTGTAAGTTCACATGGTCATTAAACAAAGCTGAAGAGGCAGCCTCTTCCTGGATTTTGTTCCCCGGGGCTGAAGATACAAGCATTTTCTGACCAGTTCTGGAGAATCAATAGTGGAAATTATGAGTAGTTCGGAGAACCAGCAACTATCACCTCTGACTGGCCCGGCCCCCATCTATTCTCTGCCTCCCGAGTCCCAGCTGATTGGTTGGGTCTTCTTTGGTTGCCCTGCACAGGAGGATGGAGCTGGAAAGCAGGTTAGTGGGGTGGGGAGGGAATGGGGATTTTACAGTATCCTTTCCCTGCCACGCCCACCAATCCACGTCCACCGAGCCACGCCTACAGAACCAGTAGTAAAAAAAATTTGAATCTCACCACTGGATACAAGGCTTAAGATCATTAAAAAAAAGAGATCATTTTGGAGCACAAAGGCATTGTTTGAATCCTCTGATGATGTCACTACCAATTCTTCTCTGTCTCCATTGGAATCTGCATTTGATATGTTTTATTTCCCGCCGCCTGTGATCTTTAACTGGATGGAGAAAGCCAAGGGTTGTGACTTTGCTGGTTTCCTGCTTAGACAGGTTGTCAGGAAGACACAGAACAGGCCAGGATTTGGAGTGTCCCCCCCACCCCGCCTTCCCCCAAAATAAGAGAGAGAAAAACCATGAGTTAATTTGTCAGGAACATTCTGGCAGGAGACAGGAATGATTTGGGTGGGCCGTTGGGCTGGGTCTACAGGGAAATCACCCTGTCTGGATACAGAAGCTGCCAGCCTCTTCAATCACTGCCCCGTCTGAAATTTTTTGGAGAGGAACACCTTTCTTCATCACCCAGAGGCATCCAGAAAAATTGGCACCCTCTGAATGGAGCATCGGTTTATCTCCGTCACTCAAGCAGGTGTCAAGCAGGTGGAAAACAGAGGACAGATCCTGTTTCCCCATCTGCAATCCATCTTTTACCATTCAGTGGTTCTT
Organism: Notechis scutatus; assembly: GCF_049901735.1. Lineage (NCBI taxonomy): Eukaryota > Metazoa > Chordata > Lepidosauria > Squamata > Elapidae > Notechis > Notechis scutatus. The sequence continues at coordinate 205,143,994 of NC_142011.1, forward strand.
GCAGACCTGATTCTGGCTTTTTTTAAAAAAAAATAATGGTTAAATTAAATTATCCCAGGCTCTGGGACAGGAATTGTAGGATTGTAGGAATCGGCTCTGGAGAGAGGCTGATAATATTGCAGTATTCCAGTATTTGAGGGACTGCCACAAAGAAGATTAAAACAGATTAACAGAGTTGGAAGGGACTTAAGAAGAAATTGGACAACCATTCTTAGCCAATCTTAAGAAAAGGTTGGACAAGGTTTCCTGCCTGAGCAGGGGGTTGGACTAGAAGACCTCCAAGGTCTCTTCTAACTCTGTTATTCTATTCTATTCTATTCTATTCTATTCTATTCTATTCTATTCTATTCTATTCTATTCTATTCTATTCTACTCTCTCTCTACTCTACTCTACTCTACTCTACTCTACCTCTACTCTACTCTACTCTACTCTACTCTACTCTATTCTATTCTATTCTATTCTATTCTACTCTACTCTACTCTAATTCTAATTCTAATTCTAATTCTAATTTTTCATTCTCTCCTCTCCTCTCCTTTCCTCCTCTCCCTCTCCTCTTCCCTTCCCTTCCCTTCTCTTCATCTATTCTATTCTATTCCATTCCCAGCATAGATCCTTGTGAAAAGAACAACAACAACAGATGCCAGGAATAAACAGCATCACACAAACTGTGATGCAAGTATGGGAGAATGAGATGTGTGTGTGTGTGTGTGTGTGTGTGTGTGCTTTCCCCCAAGCTTAGTGTCACTTGTGAACAGCTGTTTAGGGAAAGAGAAAATGAATCCATCCTGATTGCAGTTCGGGGACAGGAAGGAGAAGAGAAATTAATTGGGACTGCCAGGAAAAAGAAAAATGAATTGGGGCTGTTTTAGGGCAGGGGAAAAGCAAGGGGCTGTGGGAAGACACACAAAAAGAAGTCACAACTGTAAACTGTGGAAATGTATAGCAGAATAGAAGAGCTTTCACATTCGCTTCTCTTCTAAACTCAGCTTTCAGGTAAACAAATTAAGTGTTTAGTTGTGGAATACAAGAACAAACTCTCTGGGACATCATGTACAATTTAGTGGGCCGAAGACCTCCAAGGTCCCTTCCAACTCTGTTATTCTATTACTTCTAAAGGTGAGGGCTGCTTTCCAAGAGCATGTTTCTCCTTTAGGGAAATATAATATCCTGCCTTTTTAAATATTTCCAAAAATATTTCATTCTTCTAGGAGAGGGGTGGATGCTAACTTTATACAAGTGTAAGTAACAAGTCACTTTTTTGCGTTGTAAGTTCACATGGTCATTAAACAAAGCTGAAGGGGCAGCCTCTTCCTAGATTTTGTTCCCCGGGCTGAAGATACAAGCATTTTCTGACCAGTTCTGGAGAATCAGTAGTGGAAATTATGAGTAGTTGGGAGAACCAGCAACTATCACCTCTGACTGGCCCGCCCCCATCTATTCTCTGCCTCCTGAGTCCCAGCTGATTGGTTGGGTCTTCTTTGGTTGCCCTGCTACAGGAGGATGGAGCTGGAAAGCAGGTTAGTGGGGTGGGGAGGGAATGGGGATTTTACAGTATCCTTCCCCTGCCACGCCCACCAAGCCACGTCCACCGAGCCACGCCTACAGAACCAGTAGTAAAAATTTTTTGAACCTCACCACTGGATACAAGGCTTAAGATCATTAAAAAAAGAGATCATTTTGGAGCACAAAGGCATTGTTTGAATCCTCTGATGATGTCACTACCAATTCTTCTCTGTCTCCATTGGAATCTGCATTTGATATGTTTTATTTCCCGCCGCCTGTGATCTTTAACTGGATGGAGAAAGCCAAGGGTTGTGACTTTTGCTGGTTTCCTGCTTAGACAGGTTGTCAGGAAGACACAGAACAGGCCAGGATTTGGAGTGTCCCCCCCCACCTTCCCCCAAAATAAGAGAGAGAAAACCATGAGTTAATTTGTCAGGAACGTTCTGGCAGGAGACAGGAATGATTTGGGTGGGCCGTTGGGCTGGGTCTACAGGGAAATCACCCTGTCTGGATACAGAAGCTGCCAGCCTCTTCAATCACTGCCCGCCTGAAAATTTTTGGAGAGGAACACCTTTCTTCATCACCCAGAGGCATCCAGAAAAATTGGCACCCTCTGAATGGAGCATCGGTTTATCTCCAATCACTCAAGCAGGTGTCAAGCAGGTGGAAAACAGAGGACAGATCCTGTTTCCCATCTGCAATCCATCTTTTACCATTCAGTGGTTCTTGCAGACCTGATTCTGGCTTTTTTTTTTTTTTTTTTAAAAAAAATGGTTAAATTAAATTATCCCAGGCTCTGGGACAGGAATTGTAGGATTGTAGGAATCGGCTCTGAGAGAGGCTGAAAATACTGCAGTATTCCAGTATTTGAGGACTGCCACAAAGAAGATTAAAACAGATTAACAGAGTTGGAAGGGACTTAAGAAGAAATTGGACAACCATTCTTAGCCAATCTTAAGAAAAGGTTGGACAAGGTTTCCTGCCTGAGCAGGGGGTTGGACTAGAAGACCTCCAAGGTCTCTTCTAACTCTGTTATTCTATTCTATTCTATTCTATTCTATTCTATTCTATTCTATTCTATTCTATTCTATTCTATTCTATTCTACTCTACTCTACTCTACTCTACTCTACTCTACTCTACTCTACTCTACTCTACTCTACTCTACTCTACTCTACTCTATTCTATTCTATTCTATTCTATTCTACTCTACTCTACTCTAATTCTAATTCTAATTCTAATTCTAATTTTTTCATTCTCTCCTCTCCTCTCCTCTCCTCTCCTCTCCTCTCCTCTTCCCTTCCCTTCCCTTCTCTTCATCTATTCTATTCTATTCCATTCCCAGCGTAGATCCTTGTGAAAAGAACAACAACAACAGATGCCAGGAATAAACAGCATCACACAAACTGTGATGCAAGTATGGGAGAATGAGATGTGTGTGTGTGTGTGTGTGTGTGTGTGTGCTTTCCCCCCAAGCTTAGTGTCACTTGTGAACAGCTGTTTAGGGGAAAGAGAAAATGAATCCATCCTGATTGCAGTTCGGGGACAGGAAGGAGAAGAGAAATTAATTGGGACTGCCAGGAAAAAGAAAAATGAATTGGGGCTGTTTTAGGGCAGGGGAAAAGCAAGGGGCTGTGGGAAGACACACACAAAAAGAAGTCACAACTGTAAACTGTGGAAATGTATAGCAGAATAGAAGAGCTTTCACATTCGCTTCTCTTCTAAACTCAGCTTTCAGGTAAACAAATTAAGTGTTTAGTTGTGGAATACAAGAACAAACTCTCTGGGACATCATGTACAATTTAGTGGGCCTTATAATTTCTCCCGTCCTCTTCTGCACTGGAGTTTCCCAACTGGTCCCAATAGGGATAACAGACAGCAAAGGAGCCGGGTTGGAAAACTTGGGAATTTCTCCCAAATCCTCTTTTTTTTTTTACTGGAGAAGAGGCTTATTCCCCCCCTCAAGTTGGACTCTTGACTTTGGGAGTAAAAGTGCCCTAAAGTAGTGTGTGTTTCAAATATTTTTTTACCACCGGTTCAGTGGGTGTGACTTGGTGGGTGCACTTTGTGTGCAGGCATACACTTTGCGCTTTGTGCAGGCACAGAAGCATTTTTTTTTTTTTTTTAAAACAAGTTTTATTAAAAGTTTCAACAACAAACAAATCATTACATATTAAATCTTTCCCTGTCTTTCTACAATAATTTCCCAATATTCTCATAAAACACAAACAAACACAAACAAACATAAAAATCTTTTAGTAAAGTACCTTGGCCCCAGTTACCTCTCTTTGCATGGGCTAAAATAATAGCACATATCACTCTTCACATTTCTATCTTATTTAATCCATCTTAATTAAATCATTAAATTTGTATCTTTTGCCCATTCAATTATCCTCTATCTCTTCTTATAATAAAAAAATTTCTCCTGAAATCACTAATCAGAGTATGATGCCTTTCTATCCTCCCCCTAAGTTAGTAAAATTAACATTCAGCATAACAAATACCCAATTTGGTTCTGCTTGGTACATTCTATCCACCAAAATGTTTAAATACATTGTATCCTCCTTTCCTTCGATATTTTGGAGCACAAAGGCATTGTTTGAATTTCCTCTGATGATGTCACTACCAATTCTTCTCTTCTCCATTGGAATCTGCATTTGATATGTTTTATTTCCCGCCGCCTGTGATCTTTAACTGGATGGAGAAAGCCAAGGGTTGTGACTTTTGGTTTCCTGCTTATACAGGTTGTCAGGAAGACACAGAACAGGCCAGGATTTGGAGTGTCCCCCACCCCGCCTTCCCCCAAAATAAGAGAGAGAAAAACCATGAGTTAATTTGTCAGGAACATTCTGGCAGGAGACAGGAATGATTTGGGTGGGCCGTTGGGCTGGGTCTACAGGGAAATCACCCTGTCTGGATACAGAAGCTGCCAGCCTCTTCAATCACTGCCCCGTCTGAAATTTTTTGGAGAGGAACACCTTTCTTCATCACCCAGAGGCATCCAGAAAAATTGGCACCCTCTGAATGGAGCATCGGTTTATCTCCGTCACTCAAGCAGGTGTCAAGCAGGTGGAAAACAGAGGACAGATCCTGTTTCCCCATCTGCAATCCATCTTTTACCATTCAGTGGTTCTTGCAGACCTGATTCTGGCTTTTTTTAAAAAAAAATAATGGTTAAATTAAATTATCCCAGGCTCTGGGACAGGAATTGTAGGATTGTAGGAATCGGCTCTGGAGAGAGGCTGATAATATTGCAGTATTCCAGTATTTGAGGGACTGCCACAAAGAAGATTAAAACAGATTAACAGAGTTGGAAGGGACTTAAGAAGAAATTGGACAACCATTCTTAGCCAATCTTAAGAAGAGGTTGGACAAGGTTTCCTGCCTGAGCAGGGGGTTGGACTAGAAGACCTCCAAGGTCCCTTCTAACTATTCTATTCTATTCTATTCTATTCTATTCTATTCTATTCTATTCTATTCTATTCTATTCTATTCTATTCTATTCTATTCTATTCTATTCTATTCTATTCTACTCTACTCTACTCTATTCTAATTCTAATTCTAATTCTATTCTATTCTCTCCTCTCCTCTCCTTTCCTCTTCCCTTCCTTTCCCTTCCCTTCCCTTCTCTTCATCTATTCTATTCTATTCCATTCCCAGCATAGATCCTTGTGAAAAGAACAACAACAACAGATGCCAGGAATAAACAGCATAACACAAACTGTGATGCAAGTATGGGAGAATGAGATGTGTGTGTGTGTGTGTGTGTGTGTGTGTGTGTGTGCTTTCCCCCCAAGCTTAGTGTCACTTGTGAACAGCTGTTTAGGGGAAAGAGAAAATGAATCCACCCTGATTGCAGTTCGGGGAGAGGAAGGAGAAGAGAAATTAATTGGGACTGCCAGGAAAAAGAAAAATGAATTGGGGCTGTTTTAGGGCAGGGGAAAAGCAAGGGGCTGTGGGAAGACACACAAAAAGAAGTCACAACTGTAAACTGTGGAAATGTATAGCAGAATAGAAGAGCTTTCACATTCGCTTCTCTTCTAAACTCAGCTTTCAGGTAAACAAATTAAGTGTTTAGTTGTGGAATACAAGAACAAACTCTCTGGGACATCATGTACAATTTAGTGGGCCTTATAATTTCTCCCGTCCTCTTCTGCACTGGAGTTTCCCAACTGGTCCCAATAGGGATAACAGACAGCAAAGGGAGCCGGGTTGGAAAACTTGGGAATTTCTCCCAAATCCTCTTTTTTTTTTTTTTTTTTTACTGGAGAAGAGGCTTATTCCCCCCCCCTCAAGTTGGACTCTTGACTTTGGGAGTAAAAGTGCCCTAAAGTAGTGTGTGTTTCAAATATTTTTTTTACCACCGGTTCAGTGGGTGTGACTTGGTGGGTGCACTTTGTGTGCAGGCATACACTTTGCGCTTTGTGCAGGCACAGAAGCATTTTGAGTCACCTCCTACAATCCTGCACTCTCCCTGACGCTTCAGCAGCTGCCGTGTGCCAATTGCCGTGCTGCGCAAAGCGGCTACGCTTCAAAAGCAGGACGTAAAGTGTTAGATCGGGTAGATCGGGTTCATTGAGACGCCAGACTCCAAGTGAACAATCAGCTCTTTATTGAGAATTTAGTTCTTGAACAAGGATGCGGCTCGCGGCGGCTCTTCATATAGAGCCGGCTCGCGGCTTGGCGGCCAATGACATCGCTTTGAATCTCCCGCGATCGGCTCGGCCAATCGCGGTAGATTCTTAGCGCACCAATCACGGCCGCTCAGTTAGCCAATCAGGTTGTGGTCCGTGTGGACCAATCGGATTTCAGGATTTGGAGAATGTTAATATAGAACATAAAGGTTAGTATGGGAGCCCAGGCGGGCCCAACAGCGGAGTGTCAGAGAGAACCGGTTAGGTCTCTGCTGCTTGTTGGCACTACCGGCTCGGCCGAACCGGGCTGAACCTATAGAATGCCACCACTGCCCTGAAGGCAAAGTTGGATATATGCCATGAGATCAGCTCCTACGGAGAGCTTTCCTCTTTTGTCCCTCGGTTGGATTCAGCTGGGAACACAGAATATATAATCCTAGAGCCGGATGGGTGCCATCGGCTGGCCGGTTGGCAAATCCAGAAAAAGGAGCTCCCCTGGGATATTTTATTTATTTATTTTATTTAGTTTGTCCAGCATGTATGAGAAAATAAGTATGAGTATGAAACATATAAGTATAAACAGGCATAAGTATATACATAATAAACAAGTATGAATAAATGGGAACAGTAGGACAGGGACGGTAGGTACGCTGGTGCGCTTATGCACGCCCCCTTACAGACCTCCTAGGAATGGGGTGAGGTCCACGGTAGTCGGTTTAAGGTTAAAGTTTTTGGGGTTTGAGGATGTAACAACAGAGTCAGGGAGTGAGTTCCAGGCATTGAGCACTCTGTTGCTGAAGTTGTATTTTCTGCAATCGAGTTTGGAGTGGTTTACGTTGAGTTTGTTTCTATTGTTTGCCCTGTGTTATTGCGGTTGAAGCTGAAGTAGTCGTAGGAAGAATGTTGTAGCAGACAATTGTGTGTACTAAGCTTAGGTCAGACTATAGGTGGCGTAATTTTAGGTTGTCCAGGTCCAAAATGTTAAGCCTGATAGCATAAGGTATTCTATTGCGAGCTGAGGAGTGGAGTACCCTTCTCGTGAAATACCTCTGGGCTCGTTCAATTGTATTAATGTCCATTATACTGTGTGGATTCCAGGCAGATGAGCTGTTTTCAAGAATTGGTCTGGGGAAGGTTTTACAGTACAGTGTTACCAGAAAAGAACCTTTGCAAAATTAGGTTAACAATTCTTAATGCCTTTTTGGCAATGCTATTACAGTGAGCTCTGGGGCCTAGATCTTTTGAAATGAGTACTCCTAAGTCCTTGACAGAGTGAGGGACGTCTACGGGGTCATATCCGCCCAGTTTGTATTTAGTGTTCTGTTTTTTGTTTCCAATGTGTAAGAGAGAGCATTTGTTGGTTGAGATTTGAAGTTGCCAATTGTTCCACCATTTTGACACATAGTCCAGGTTGCTTTGTAGGATAGCAGTATTGTCAGTGGTGTTAAATAGTTTTATGTCATCAGCAAATTTTTTAACCAAGAGTATAAAACTTTACTGAATAAGCCACATTGGCACAGAAGTGAAACTAGCGCTGGGTGTCCCACCTAAAGAATAGAATGGAATGGAATGGAATGGAATAGAATAGAATAGAATAGAATAGAATAGAATAGAATAGAATAGAATAGAATAGAATAGAATAGAAAACAGAGTTGGAATGTCATCTTGTAGTGCCAAGCACCTTTGGCATATGATTTCCCTCACCCCCACCTGTTAATTCCAGGATCCAAAAAATGCTACCCAGGGAGGAGGGAAAAGAAAGCATCAAGGATGTGTTTTTTTTTCCCCCTAAATAAAATCTGAAGTGGAAAATCTCTGGCAAACGTAAATATGGAAAAAAAATTTCCAGCCATAGAAGACCCTCTCACTGCAGTTGTTTTCCAGAGAGGTGCAGAAAAACGTGAAGCCTGAATATGTGATTTATCTCGCCTTTCGGATAAATGAAAGTTTATTTTGTTTTTGAAAAGGGAATTTGTACAAAGGATGACAAGGTTTACGCAAGAAAGACAGAGAGGCAGCCCCATTTTCTCTTTCTGTCAAATGTTCTGGCTTTGCTTGGACTAAATCTTGGTTCAGACAGGTTTCATCTTGTATTAAATAAACAGGGTTAAAGAGAACAATTCCTGCCCACGAAAACAGGATGCGATGGGATGAGGAAAGAAAGATAAATAAGCAGGATCTCTGGAAGAAACAGAAGAGTTGGTTGTTGATGGGGGTACAATATAGTGTGGTGCATGTAAAATACGACTTCAGCAACAAAGTGGTCAATGTCTGGAATACTCTACCTGACTCTGTGGTTTTTTTCCCCAAACCCCAAAAACTTTGACCTCAGACTGTCTACTATTGACCTCACCCCTTTCCTAAGAGGTCTGTAGGGGGCGTGCATAAGCGCACCCACGTGCCTACCGTCCCTGTCCTAATGTTTCTTTTTATTCTTATCCATTTCATGTATTCATAACCATGTTTATACTTATACCTGTTCTCTAATACTTGCTTGACAAAATGAATCAATAAAATAAAATAAAATAAAACCACGCGCAGATCATTCTTGACTTATGAGCAGTTGCTTAGTAACCGTTCGAAGTTATGACAGAACCTGAACAAGCTACTCGTGACCCAGGATTAGAACAGGTACGGTTAGTCTTCAACGTACGACGCAATTGAAAACGTCCATTGCTGGGCAAGACAGTAGCATAAGTGAGGTTGCCCCATTTAATGACCTTTCTTGCCACAAGTTCTTAAGAGAATCACCGCAGTTGTTAAGTTAGCGAAGTGGTTGCTAAGTTAAGGGAATCTGGCTTCCTCATTGACTGTGCTTGTCAGATGGTGGCTAAATGACCTTGAAACCAGGGATGGGCTTCAAATAATTTAGCAACTGGTTCTCTGCCCGATTGCTGGGTGGCTGTGGCCATGGTGGGCATGGTGTAGTCGGCCTCCTGCACCACCCTGGAAGTGAAAACGAACTGCTGGGTGTGTGTGTGTCCATTTTCACCCTCCCTGTTGTGATTCACTGGCAATCGGTGCAGATGGTAGAAATGTCGGACAGTGAGGACGAAAGGGAACAAGTCATGGAGTCTGGTGAGGACTTGGACGAGGGTCCTGCATCCAATGCAGGGATGGTGCTAGGATCATCCAAGAGTGGACTGCTGCCTTTGGAGTCTTCAGAGTCTGGCATCAGCGAAGCAGAGGACCCGGGGGAGCCTGTTCCCAGGGCGCGTGTGCGCAGAGTTGCTAGAAGGAGAGAGCAGCTGAAGCAGCAGGGATGACTTGGGAGTAAGGCTGGGAGGTGATTGCCCCTCCCATCAGGGATAAAAGTCAGTCCTTGGTGACGTGCTCTTTGCAGGAAGCAAAGAAGTTCATTAGATTCGGATTCCTCATTGAAGCCTTGCGAAATCTGGTGTGTCTTTGTTAGAACTTCTGTCGGTTTATATTCTAGTAATTGGACTTCTGTTTCTTGGCAGCCTTCTACAACCCTGAAAGGCGTGAGGTTATCTCGGAGAATTGTGTCTAATGAGTTTTGGCTGGGAATGCAAGAAATTCCTAGCGTCGCATTAAAATAGGTTTGATTTTACACTCAGTTTGTGTTTCCTTAATTTGGATGAAGCCTGGGTCAGAACACTCCCTGGGCTCTGAAGGCTTTCCTCAAGGCTCTGGGAAGGGGAAAACAGCCTCCCCGGGCTCCAAAGGTTCTATGGAGGCCAGAAATAGGCCCGTTTCTGGCCTCCTGCAACTTCTGGAAGGCCTATTTTTCACCCTCCCTGAGTCTCTGCGCATGCCCTGCACTTACCTGAATCCAAAATAGGCCATGTGGGGACTCCTGGGAGTGGCAGGGTGTGGTAGACGGGGCCAGCCAGTCACCAGAACTACTGATTCACCAAACCAGATGTAAAATTAACATCTGGTTCACCTGAATCAGTGTGAACCAGTAGCACCCCATCCCTGCCTGAGATAATGCAACTGTCATAAATGTGAGGACTTTGCCAAGCTCCTGAATTTTGATCATGTGAACATAGAGATGCCACAACGGTCGTTAAGTGTGAAAATGGCCATAAGTCCATTTCCCCCCAGTGGCATTATAATGATCATTGAAACAACTGTTTTAGGTGAGGGCTATCTATATTATTCTACTGCCTCACCTTTTTCTTAGAAGGGACAGGATCTTTATGTGGAAGTTGAAAACCTGCAGCTGTGTTATGGTCTGCCAGCTGCCAGTGGAGCTGGCGGCAGACTTGGATGATGAGGAACTTGGGCCATCCGACATTTCCCAGCTGCCTTCAGAGTTGGAGATAAGCAGGGGTGGGATTCTACCAGTTCGCACCTATTCACTAGAACCGGTTGTTAACATTCTAAGCAGTTTGGAGAACCGGTTGTTAGAAGAAATTACTGGCCTAATCCTGTAAGGAAGGCAGGAAGGAAACATTCTGGTGTTGCTTACAGAAACTGCCTCTCTGTTAACCCTTATTACATTCTTGGCAGGACTAGACTTCCTGTCTCAGGAACATCTCTGGAGTTTTTTCCCCCTCCGTTGTTGGTACTTTGCTTGTGTGGAGTGACCATTCAAAGTTACAATGGCGCTGAAAAAAGTGACTTATGACCATTTTTCACACTTATGATGGTTGCAGCATCCCCACAGTCATGAGAGGCCAGGCAAGGAGATGCATGCCTCAATGTGAGGTTGAGTTGGCCATGCCCAGCCAGTCACATGACCACCAAGCCACGTCCACCAACTAAGCCACGCTCACAGAACCAGTTGTTAAAAAATTTGAATCCCACTCCTGGAGATAAGTGGGGAAGAAAAATATCTGGAGCCTGTTCCAGATACAAGTATGCACAGAGCTGTCAGGAAAGGAGAACAACTGAGGAACAGGGGCCGGCTTGGAAAGAAAGGCACATGTGAACACTGAATGGCCCCTCCCTGGGGAATAAATAATGACAAAAGGGGAGTGGCGGTTGCTATCCCAATTATGAGGTTACTGATTTCACATCTATACATTTATAAATTCAGAATAGGCAACAGTGTCAGCTAAAATTGCAGCTCAGTCACTTCCAATTATAGTTGCAACAATTTTTCCTGTGCGGGACATGCCTTTGTAAACGTAATAGAATTATTCCAGCTATGAAAAAGGACACCCAGCCAGACATCTTGGCTCTTCATTAAATTTCATGTGGAAAAATAATTAGGATTCCATTTGTATCAGGTAGCAAGAAAGCAGCATTCTAGCATAGCTAAAGAATCCTAATTAAAAAAAAACAAGAACCTCACACTTTAAATTAAAATGGGATTTTCTGCATTCTGGGCAAAAACAAACGTATTAAAAATGTACAATTTTGAAGCAAACTTTTGATGATGTGCACTCCCTCTCAGATAGCTGCTATTCATTTATATCATTTATTTATGTAATTTCCCCTTTCCTCATGAATCTTGAAGCTGTTTATGTAATTTCCCCTTTCCTCATGAATCTTGAAGCTGTTTACCAAATAAAGATTTTTTTTAAAAAAAGGAGTCAGAGGAGGAGAAGGAGTCGGAGGAGTC